>NC_136652.1:2028415-2273415 GCF_949748355.1 Melanostigma gelatinosum | reverse complement strand
TCGTCTCGGTTACACCTAAACAATCGAGGCGAGCGCTCCCCGACCAATCCATAGTGAGATTCCTGTCGGTTTTACAATTGATACTGCATGATGAACTTTAATGAGATGCTTTTGAAAAGATGAGCCCAAATCAGCACTTTTGCTTGGATTACAGGCACCGCGTGGAGGAAGAGGAAGGAGGGGGGGGGGATATTTTGCCAAGTGAGGGGAAAGCGGTATTGATCCATATGCATTGTCTCGTTAATTTTGCCAGAGGTGTGGATTCCTCGTGATCAATATCTAGCGACTGCATCTTTATTCTTCTGTGTAACCAATTACTGTCGGTGAAATGCGAGGCCAGCACCACAATTAGAGCTCTGGAGCAGGCAAGGCCAATCAATAGTGAGATGTATGATCTGTACAGCAGGAAGCAATAACTAGTCAAAGGTACAGGGTGTAATCTTCCAAGGCTAAAGGCTAATCTGGGTGAGTGACTCCATTTTAGTCAATGGCCACCATGGTTCTTCAAAGCCGGGTTTTAATAGGAAAATTCTACATGGCTATATTCAATAGGGCTTCAGGCTCCAGGGTCATTTTCATATATCTGTGGCTGTTATGAAAGTAATGATCTGCTGACTTCTTTTGCTGTTTGCATGATTCACCAAACGACAGCAGAGGTTATACAAACTCTCAGAGTAAACGCGGCTGAGGAAAAATATTTGGAGGCCTTGCAGAAAAATCACTTCAAAAACTAACAACAGGAATGTGAAACCAGAGAAGAAGAGTGAGAAATAAAATGAATAAACAGTCAGAAATATGCAAATATAAAACACACAAAAAAGAAAAATTTGAAGGACTCGTGGAACTTATTCTTTAAAATAAACTACTGAAGCTTTTCCATTGAGATCAAGAAACCAGAGCAGGATGTGCATGGACATATCAGGGCGCCAGCACACATTAGAATAACAAGTTTCGAACAACATCTACTCATTCATCATTTTATCATTATGGGTTAACTAGTTAGCTGCTCTGCAAAATAATGGATGTAGCTCTACTCTATTTGTTAGCAAGGAAAACAACAACCATTGAAATGAAAAACATTAGCTGCTGTTTGTCCTACAAAGTGAGGACAAAGGAGGGGAGGTCGGTATAAACATTGTACAGACAAAAAAGGCTAAATAACAAAAGAGCATTAGCAAAATGATTAATACAGAGTTTCAAAGGGTTCCAAAGGCTAAGCCAATGCTATTAATGCTAATTTGCATGCAAATGTAATACCCATGACTAGTGGTATTTAAAAAAATAAGAGAACACAGGCAGCTAAAAGTCGAGATAAAATAATGGATGAAAGCACAGATAAAACAATAGATAAAATAAGTCACATAATACAATTAACATATAAGATAAGTTTGGAAAAGCCAAAAGTGAGTCTAGAATGCATAACGCACTATTAACACTTTCCAGTGCTTCACAGGTCCACTCAGTTTGTAACTGAGACCCAACCTGGGACCCAAGGTGTAGGTCCAAGTAAAATTGAGGCGAGACAAAGACCCTGTTTACACTTTATATTAAATTGTGTCATGGGTGATTGGATCACAAGTGGACACAGCGAAATGAAACATAAAGGACCACCAAGACACATTGTGATCCGATCACTCAAACCGTTTGCCGAGATGGTTTGATCACATATCTCTTGTAATGGTAAAGGTCGGGGATGCAGGAAAGATGCGGCTCTTCTTTTGGTCCTCCTTTTTTCTCATCTCCACTTGGTTCTCAGATCGCATGAGCTGGCTTTGTCTGAAAGTTCCAAACAGCCCATAGAAATTACTTATGATTGCGTCAAACACCTTGGGCGATTGAGTTTGCTCGTAACACGCCAAGGAATAGACCCAGTCTGTATTGCTTTGATTTCTTCTACGTCTTCTTCCAGCTTTTGGCAGACTCGGCATTGGAAGCCGGTTAAAAACAACTGTTTTTGGGTTTTTCAAACTGAGTGCAGAGGAAAAGGAAACGTGTTGCTACTTTTTATATGGAAGGTATGTCATGATTATGATACTCTTGATACTCTTGAAAGAGCAAACTAATTAGGATTTTAAACATACTGATGATAATGTGAATAATGACGACATGGGAGAGGTGATTAAGCCAATGGCATCATGGTTTACCATGGAATGATGTAAATGTTTCCATGTAATCAGCGTTGCCAAGCTCAGCGCTGATGACAGGTCTGCAGCTGCAGAGCGAGATGACATATTTGCATATCTCAACGCTTCCCCGCTGTATTTTCACATCAGCACTACAGTGGCTGTTAGCATATTAGGCTGTCCTTTTCTGCCAGTCCCAGCCACGGTTTACAAGTAAACGGAGTGACTATAAATCACTGCTAAATCACACAGCAGAACTAAGATTATGTTTATAATAATGCCATAGCTATAAATCTTCCATGCTGCTGACTGGACCAGACAAAAACCCCAGTTTATTCTGGGGCTTGTAATATAATTTCCAATTCAGATTAACCTGACATTGATGGATTGTATCATTTCCTGAAAATGTAAACTGCCTTTTTTTGTTGAGGGGCTAACAATTTGACATTGTGTGGGTGGGCGGCTCTGTCAATAGTTTGGGGGAATAAAAATCACATCAAATAGATTGTCAAATTTTGAAGTTTTCATTAACTTTAAGAAAAAGTTTCTTGGACAAACTTTGCTGCTTTTCTTTCCAACGTGTCACCACTTCGTATAATGCGGATCCCATGCCTGTGCAGTAACAGAGAAAAAGCTTATCGATATTGGTGGATTGTGTGTCTTACAGCCCCCATAGCTTTCTCTTTCTTAGTGCAGAGGCTCTTACTGAAGAACAGTGATGGCTGTTGGTCATTTGTATATGGATTTCACTACCACGTTTGAGAAGTTGCAGCTCTCAGGTATTCACTGCAGCATGAAAAGCAATAAATAGTAGAGCTATCTCACCGTTAAAGTCCACTTACGTCCTGAGGGCCCAGTGCTCTATATGTAAATGAGAGTGCCTTGTAACAAGTACGCACACATACATAGACTATTCTCTCTCTTTCTTTCGTACTCAGACACGCACAAGCTTTCATGTGCACACACACACACAAACACACATTGGCCAAGTGATTCGTGTTCCGCCTTCGATGAAAACAAAATACTCAATGAAGTCCTTTCCTTCAGCAGGGTGGACGCGAGGTTACTGCGTCCTCCTCCACCATTCAAGTGTGATGCCTCTGTGTTCCTCTTGTTTTCCTTTATTTTCCTCCGCCTCACAGCGGCTCAGAAACAATTGAATAAGACAGTGCTTGCACAGCTGCCAATATCCTGAAGACCATTGGTCGGTTTGGAGGTGCTTCTTTGTTTCAAAGTGGGCCTTTCAGCTTTCAATCCCAATATTCGGACCAGAGATGAAAGCCAGAACATTGCTTTCAGCCCCACCCCTCCCCAAAGTCTGAAGGTAATGCCAGTTAATCGCACACATCATAGAGAGGCAGCAATGACCTTGCGTGTCCACCGCTCAGTCCCATGGCGTCTTCATGACAGAGAGGGTTAAACGGGGAGCTGCGAAAAAAAAAAAAAAACTTTAATTATGGAGTGGGTATTTAATTAACTATGACAACGTAGTTTGGCTTAATGAGATTTAAGTCTGCCAACCATTCTCTGTAGCTTCTCACAGTTGCTCAGGGCAACTCAACATCTTCGCCAGTTAGCCACAAAAATGAGTAGGATGCATGCCAAAGCTTTGTAAATGTACACAAAGGTTAAACAGCTCTACCAACATCCCTCCTGGAACACAGGGATTGGAGCTTTAATGATGATATTTGATGCAAACTTTAAATAGAAGCTTTGGTTTCTTCAAAGATGAAACACAGCTGTCTAACATGTGGTGATTTATTCTCCCTCTCATTCCAAGCTGGGGCTGACCTCCAGAAATGATTTTCTTCCAGACAAATAATTAGGTTACAGACTACAGATTGTTTGGCATTAACATGTATCAGCTCCCTCTAGAAGGTGAATGGGCCTGTCATCACCTTTAACTTAACCTTAAGTCTTCTGACTTCAAGGTAGACCGACACAACAAGTGAAGAAGCAGTGTCTAGTGGAAAGCATTCCCGCAAAAATCACATTGAGCAGAAACAAACAAAAAGTTTGCTGTTTGAGTAAAACTCTCTATGCTCAACTCAATGCTATCATTTACTATGTAACATGTGATGCCATTACAGAATCTGACAGCTGACCTCGATAGTCTGGTCCTGCTACCTGCTCATTTCTGCTGGCTGGGTAATAGCCTGGCAGTCCAATCTACCTGGCTAACTCCCGGAATGCTAACCCTGCTAGCTAACGGTCTGTTTCACTTTAACACACCAACCACCATCCAAATGCACACGATAGTTTCTACAAGTCACAGTAATAACATATTATAATAACACAAGCATTTTGTCAGGCTTTATTGACTTCAAATTACCATTAATGCTAACCAACACATATTCACTCAAAACTCATCAACTACCTCAGCTTGGTCAGTTGCCCTATGCTTCAAACTATGACGCTCTAGGTTCCCATCTAGATTATCTTGACTTGGACCTTGGACTATCAGGGACGGCATGTCAAGTTTATGCTCGTGCATACAGTCTCTTTAAAAATATACTTCCAACATGGGTTTACTTAGTTTTTAGGTTTTCTAATGTGGGAATAAAACTACTTTTGAAAAAAAAACTGTAAAAAAACTGTTTCAATTGTAATTTTAAAAAACTACGCTTGTTACCCAACTGGCATTAGTAAAGTATGTGAGTTACATAACAAAACTACGTTAAAATAAGTCAATGTTGACTCCTTTTTCAAAGTCCTGTGTTTGTGTGACCCGCCAGTTCGTCCTCCCTGCCCAGTCTAATTGGACTTTTTGCTTGTTAAACTATGTAAGTTGCTCGGATCACCTAAAAAGGACATGCACATAACCTAGACTTGCATGTTAACTCAAATTCATAGTTTCTTATCCGACCAAATTTAATATCTTCAGTGTCTATAAGAGTTAACACTGCATTCTGTCACCAAAATCATCCCATTGCAGTTACTTGTGAAAAACACATTTACGACAATAGTTAGCAACACTGGCGACTCCATGTGCATAAGCTATAACTCCCCTAGAGTGATGCATACTGTCAGACTGTAGCAAAGCTCACAACAGAAAGCCCGCTGCTGACTGTTTTTCCATATTAACACACAGACACATGTACACTTAACAGCCTCTGGCACTAACTGTGGCACAATAATGGTTTACATGTTTGTCTGTTTTGAAAAGGGGGTTACAGGGGTTAACACTACTTTGATGTCTCAAATGTAGGCTAACCTATACTACGCACATCAAACAAAACTGTGTGTTTATATTCGTTATTATTTGGCAGATGCTATTCACATCCAAGTGTCAGAAGCCAACAATACCTTTTGTACCTGGGCAGAGTAGCCAATGTGGCAATTTACACCTGGGTATATAAAGCATGGCAGAGACAAACACCCAGGTGTCCTTACACAACAATGCTATTTGCACCCAACCTAGTCACACATGACAAATTGTAAGTGCATGTAGCACTTAGTTTTCCTAAAGTTAACCAAGTACTTTTGTCTCTGTTGCCTAAACCTGACCAAGTAGTTTAGTTGCCTAAACCTAACCAAGTAGTTTAGTTGCTTAAACTTAACCAAACTGCGACTGAAAACTGAAAGGAAGAATCATTTTAAAAAGTTTGACCCATTCATCCACCATAACTTACTCCTAGATATTCTTTGTAACTAATACTATCACTGCTATTAATATTACTACTAAATCTTTACTTTTCGGCGAGCTAAGTAAATAGCTGGATAGCTGCAGAGTGACTACTATCACCCGGTTGCAAATAGACACTCCGTTATTGTTGGAATGATGTTAAGCATTCCAACGATTGTTCTTCGAATCTTTATTCAACTTCTATTTCTTCCGTCCCACCTCTTCTTCTCCTTCATATTTTAAGCTACAGAAACCGTTCAATGATTAAAATGTTCAGCTCTTTCACCAGAGGGGTGCTATGACTTTTTATATTTCTAACCTTTAAACTTTTTGAATTATTAAGCTTTTTATTTTTTCAATAGGATCTCTATGGAGAATATTTTCAAATGGCTTCAGGCACACAGGTGTTCGCGATTAAGCCAATTAGTGACGTTGATAAACACACAGACTCACAGACACACGCGCACATACACTCCTCTCCCTCTATCTCTCTCTCTCTCTCATACAGTCATTCAGGTCTTAGGGATCTTTAGAGGTCTTTCCCCCCTCCTCCACCCCCCCCCCCACACACCCCATTTCAAAATAAAAGCCCCAGAGAATGAATTCTAACTGAACTGCTTGTGATGAAGCCTGTCATTTAATAACCTCTGTTTATGTGTCAAACATGATGATTATGTCTCCTCTCCCCCACCCTCCCCCACCCAGCCCCACCCTTTCAAAATAAAAGCCCCAGGGATTGACTGTATGTAAACATTAAGCTCAAAATTCGGCTTTTTTGTTGAAATAATGAATGCTCTTACAAATACTGCGACAACTACTACTGCTGCTAATATTTCTAGTATTACTACGACTACTGCTGCTACTACTTCTCCTCCAACTTTTGCTGTTGCTACTATTACTAGTGCTATTACTGCTACCATCAATATTATCACTACCACTACTGCTATTACTACCACTACGACTATTACTTATACTACAACTGCTACTACTGCTATTCATGCTACTACCAGTACTAATACTACGACAGCTATTAGTACGACTGCTACTAGTACTACTACTACTGCTACTTCAAATACTGCCATTACTTTTACTACTACTACTGTTATATTAAATACTACGACCACTACTACAGCTATTACTAGTACTACTGATACTAGGCTACTACTTCTTCTAAATACTACTACTTCTTCTAAATACTACTACTTCTTCTAAATACTAATACTTCTACTACTAATGATACTTCTACTACAACTACGACTTATACTACTATTACAAATATCACTACTGCTACGACTGCTACTAATACTTCTACTACTAATAATACTTCTACTTCAAATACAACTTCTACTACTATTACTACAAATATCACTACTTCTGAAATTTGTTTAAGCTACAGAAATTGTTCAAATATCAAAATGTTCAGCTCTTTCAGGAGAGGGGTGCTTTGACATTTCATATTTGTAATCTTTAAACTTTTTGAATTAAGCTTTTTGCAATTTTCTTTTGAATTGGATATCTATTTTCAGCAATGTTTTTGCAATTCATTTCAGTTTTCAGCATTCCAACGCATTTTCAGCAGGAAATGCATTTTCTAGTTAATAATGGTCTACGATGTGGTAAGAAATTCAATATTGAGATATATCACCATTTCCCACATTTAAGTTTGTCATTGCCATTCCAAAAGCTCAAACCATTAGGCAGTGCAAATAGAGAGATATTTGTGGCTGAAATTGCTGTCGCAGAGGGGAAGCACACTCTGCAGTCTTTCTAGGGCAGCCGTGGCATCGGCGATGCTCGCTGTGGTTCACTTACAGGGCAAAGTACCCAAACAGCAACCCATTTTTTTGAACCAAGAATCAACAGCATGAATTCATTTCCAAAGGCCTCTCCCTCCAGTTTTAACTTACTTACCTCCTCATTTATCCAAAGCACAGATCATTAAAATACCACTGGTGAAAAATGCCCACAGCACAACGGTGAGGGACTGTGACTCATTATTAGATGTTGCATTATTTCCCTTAGCTGTTAAATGGGTTTTTCCTGTTAGATTTGTTTTATGTAGGGAAGCATTCTGGTTCTCGTAAACTTAAATTCACCGCAGGCTTTTCCTTATAAAGAGGGAGAAATTGTGCATTTTGAGATTGAAGTCAGCGATCTCCACAGAGAAAACAATGCGTCAATGTTTCGTTGTGGAGAAATGGTGCAAAAGTATCTTCAATAAGGCTTGATATGGAATATGACAGGCTTTACCATGGGTGAACAATTTTAGAGAAAGCTAACCATCCCTTTCTGTCTATCTCTGTGCAGTACAGCCCTGCATGCAATTGTAGCCCGTGCCCAGCTCGATCATAAATGAAAGTGGCTTTGAGAGCAAACAAACAAACAAAGCTTAAGTGAATCAGTTAGAAAGAAAGAGGCATGTGGCAGGCAGGCAGGTGATGGATGGTGGCGCATAGGAGTCGTGACTTTTGGGTAAGTGACAATGACACACATAAAGGCCACCATTACCCATTTTAAGATGCGGTTAAAATCCTTATCGACCCGCCTGTCTCACTTGCCAATATGCCAGAGCATCACGCCAGCTGGAGCTGGATGGCAGGCAGGGAATGATTTGCATTGACGAGAACCAGCCCCGTCCCCTCTCAATAACACACACGCACACACACACGCGCGCACACACACACACACACACACACACACTTTATACATAGACAAGTATCCTTATGTGAGCAGCCTCTAAACCACACAAAGGCAGACTGCAATCACAGCAGAATATATTTACACAGCTACAGCCCAGTGCATGCTAAAGGTATGTGAGCAGAACTCCGACCAGATACAGACTTTTACAAATGTCAGTTTGTGAAGAAACACCATCGCAGACCGAGTTCATGAACTGGCAGCAATCTAACAACACAGCTAGCTGAGAGACGAGCAGGTACTTGTGTTTGTAATGAACTGTTGATGAAAGCACAGACAACACGGATACATCATCTATCCATGTTCATCAGACCTGACTCTCAGTGAGCAGCTCTTGGATGTAGCTGTCATGCACAGGACGACGACAGGGAGGAACATTAGTGATGCAGAGAGGTGACACAAACAGCTTTGAACAAAGTTAATGTCATAACTTCTGTTTGATATTTGTCTTTGTTATTTTCTTTAATAGTTTGATCTTTGATAGAGTCATGTGGGTTTCTTAACCCTCAATTAAAATGATTTATGTTATTTATGTTAACAGAAATGTGTTTAAATATCATTTTTCATTCATATAACTGCATGTACAACACTTGAATAAACAATAATCAAATGAGTTATTTAACAATATGTTAGGAGAAGTTAGTTATACAGTCTTACAGTTACAACCGGCCCTTTGAGGGCGACCGTGATGCTGGTGTGGCCCAGAGTGGAAATGAGTTTGACACCCCTGACATAGCACTAATATCATGCACAGCCGACTATACGTAGACTATACACATTCTCACACCGACACGTCAAATACCGACCCTTGGTCAGTGGCCTTTAGCTTAAAACTATGACCCTCTAGGTTCCCCTCTTGCGTCCGTTTTGGACGTGTCAGGGACGGCATACCAGCGCCACTTGTTACATGTATAGTGTCTTTTCAAAATAAATTTGTCTTCACTGGAAGTTAGGTTTAGGTAACAAAACCACTTTGTTAGTTTTAGGAAAAGAGCGGCTCAAATGACAAAATGTCAATTTTTACTTTTAGTTTCGCACAGGACACAAACAGCTTTCTCCTGGATGAAAGTTCTGTTTGTTTGACCCATCCACCTCCCCTGCTGCCCTGTGTGGACTATGTTCCTCTTTCTACAACAGTAGCTCTGATTAATGGTGGGTGCGTCATATACACGTGATGACCGTCGGTGTCAGATGCCAAGACATGACCAAGCTGCTTTATTTGACACAGTAAGAGTGAGAACAGGTTGTATTATCGGGCACTTACATTTCTTTCTTGAAACAGCATGACTTAATTCTCATGAAATTGCAACTTCATTCTTGTAATATTACAACTTTGAACATGAGCAGAAATCTTGCTGAAACACAATTGAGCAGTTAAAGTCCATTGCTTTAGGAATAGATTGAATGAATGAATGTATTATTGAGATGAAGAGGTGCACATGTATGGAGGTTGGAGACACAAAAGAGGAGGGAAGAGTAAATCATGCAGAGATAACATCAATTGAAAATAGTTGATCTAGGTTATAGGAAATATTTGAATGCCTGAGAGTCTTACTGCATTGTCTCCTTTGAATAAATAAATGTATAATACTTTACAATACAAAATGGAGCAATTCACCAGAATGCAGGTGTTTGACCCTTAAAATGTCTCAACTCCAACTACAGTTATTCCAATCAGCAATTAATCTCTATAAACACATCTCTGTAGGCAATGGAACCAGATTTGGGCATAGAAGGCGTTCTGGTTTCCGTTTGTAGTAAGAGTTGTGAGAAATCATGATTAAGTAGGCTTTGGTAGAATGCAGAAACTGTTGGTGTGGAGAACACAAGAGACGCTGTTTTCTCGGATTGTACTGCTTTCTTGAGCGCTCTTAACACTATCCGACCTAAAAACTCTTCTAATAAACCAGCTGGCTGTTTACTCAACCGTCATACAAATTTCGTTTTTTTTACTTTGACAGCTCGAGGTTTTGATGAGCGGATGTGTGAACACTCAACACTGAAAATATGACACAAAGCAGGTTTTCGTTAGAAATCTGCAGGTGTAGAAGAAACATGTTATTGATGTTAAGTCTATTGATTTGGATGATTTGTTTTTGAGGAGGGGTAAGAGTTTAGAATGAAGCATACAAACCCATACAAAGTTGCTAGTGTTGGAGTTTTATAGGATTTTGGTAAATCTATAAATCTATAAATGGAATATTGGATCTACTTATTGAATTCGATTTATTTCAATCCTCTATCAAATCCCTCTATAGTTCAGCTTTTGTTGAACCATTTTAGGCATGTGTGGGACACATTTGTTTCGATAAAGTACTTCCTCACTGCAACTTGTTTGGTTTTAAATGACGAAGAAAACCAAATGTATAAGTGATGGGGAAAATTTACATAAGTCTTCAAAGATTTGAATTGTCTTTATGGTTTTGAAACGTAAATAAATAGTCATTCAATATTTCACGTTTAATTTGCAAGATATGCTGTGACATCATTCACTTTACATATTCGATCTGTGAAATATTCCAAGGCACATCAAATGTTTATTGAACTTAACAAGCGCTTTCCATTTGGTTTCAGTGTTAGGCGTGAGGATAGATTCAGTGCTTCTGCCTGACAATACTTCACTGTTGATTCCATCTCTTTCTGCTGTCGGGGTAATTAAAAGCTACTTGAGAACAGAGAGCTAGATGCTCTATATCTGAGGCTCCACACTGAGCTCTGAATGAATCACTCTCAATTAATTCTGGATCAGATGCTTAATTGCAGAAAACACAAGTAATCATTACCTCCACATTATGTAAATCAATCACTGTTTTGGTATCCTCTCAATAGCATTATCCTACCTAAGGGATGGAAGGAGTGAGCAACTTTTAACAGGTTATGAAACATTCTCAGTGTCATACTGAAGTCTCTATATGACCTACATACCATCAGGGCATCACCACAACCAGGACTGAGTGGAACAGACTGCTGGGAAACACTACTACTTTCATCCACAGGGGCCGCCAAAACCACAAAATGGAAGTTCAAAATCCTACTCAAACCTACAAAGCTACAGTCTGTAACTTTAATATAATTACTTTTCTGACATATTTCTTCAAACTGTCACTTTATCCTGACAGTAGTACATGAGACGGATAATCTGCCTCTTTGTAGTGCTCCTATATGACATTTGCAAGATTCCCGAGCCGAAGAAAACCATCCCGGCAGAGCGGATGAGACTTTAACAGTGTTACCACTGCGTCACTGTATCACCAAACCTATTTCTCCTCTCAAATGTTTCAGTGTACTGTGTAACTGTAAAATGAGAAAGTTTATCACTTGACCGCCAAGTTGAAAACAGTCAACCAAAACCAAGCAGCGCCCACCAGCTGGAGCAAGCATTCATTTGACAGATAAACACTATAATATGTTTCTGAAATGATTTGAGGAGAGAAATATGCATTGCATAATCTTGATTCATATTTTATCAGTGCTGCCTAGTTAGACAGTTGTATCCTAATTCACAGACAGACATTGACAGCTGTGATTGGTTGTTTTTCTTCGGCTGCAGTGGATTCTTACAAATGTCATCAGGAGCACTAAAGGAAGGCAGAGGAACAGAAAACCTGATCTGGATTGTAGTGGAATCTTAAGTATGAAGCTACATGAATAGTAAAGTAAAGTACTCAAGTATTGCCTGTATCCCTACTACTAAGAAGCCACTAAATCAAACCAGTATAGCTACCACAGCAGAATTCATATTGATAGGATATTTACATGAATGTTCACATATCACCGTCACAGCCGTACTTTGTCATTATATTGGTGTTTAAAGGTGTTGATTGGAGTATAGTCAATTTGGAGGCTGCAGTTTTGTTTCATCACTTATGTCCACAAAGTCATGAAGAAGCGGCGGTGTGCCCTGTCCGTATCTCACTGCCCTGCCTGCCCGTGGTAAATGGTTTCTGTGTGAGTGGGACTGATTCCAAAGGCCCTCGGTCAAGACTGTGGTGGAGATGAAATGGATAAAGACTATGAATAGAGATCCCATTTCCCCCAAGCAAGAGCATGACACACAGATGCAGGGTGCTAGGAGAAAATCCATGAATGCAAATGTTGTTTTAGATGCGCTGCGGGACGCAAGGAACTTCATATTACAGCTCATCAAGCTCATTGGTTCATGGACAGCAGAGTGGGTGTTGCATTGATTCGTGGCACATGCCTCCATGTTAATTTGCTTATTTTTGAGCTTTTTTTGGGGGGGGAGGGGTATTGTCACTTCTTTCTGCTTAAGCATTGCCTGCTATTATTCTGCACAACAAGCTAGCAGGAATTTACATACTGTATCATATGTGTTTCAATTTTCAACCAGTGGGAAGAAAATATAGCAACTCAAAATCCGATGAATCTTTTCACCGCTGAGGTCTTTTAAGTGATTGAAAATAATTATATCATCAGCCAACATCCTTTCTGGCTCCTGAAAGCCTGAATTTCTGCAAATGGCCTCTATAGCGACCTGCACTTTGGTGAAGATACACTGAGACTATGAATAGATAGTTATTTTACCCCCAGTGAGAACATGACACACAGAGACACAGAGCAAGGAGAAAATCCATAAATGCAAATAATGGGTTTATTGTGGTAGCTGCTGAACAAGGGGAGCTTCATATTGAAGTACAATACGCTGACTGGTAATGCACGGTCCAGTAGCTTTCACATTGATTTCTCAAACATACCCTTGTAGAAGTTGATGTTCTTGTTTTAGGCTGTTGTTTATTGTCCTGCTCTGATGACTTCGCCTACACCAAACTTTATGTATAAAAGTCTAATGGTTCATTATTTGACACAACTTCCTCCCATTTGACACCTAGTCCGAAAAATAAATATATATAAATGAGATAATTCATTATTGAATGATACTGGTGATGAAATGTAAACTGCTTACTCACACTTGAAGAAGGATTTCTACATAAAATATATGAGATATTACATTGATATGTCTCTTTAATGTTATCGTCTCATCTCTACTACATTAAACACACCCAGCTGACTCTCTTTATAAATGACTATTTCTCTATGGAAAGGGATGCACTGTGTTTTATGTAATGCATCATTTACACATCAGTGACATATGTTTGGTCCTACTTTCAGGACTAGCAGTAAGACAGTTTCTTCATGAGTTTTTCACATCCTGAGGAGCCATTTCGGTACTTTGACTGATTGATTCCAACCGACAACCCTACTCTCCTATATATCTGTCTATCTACCTATCTGGCCCGGGAGCGCCTCGGGATGCCCCAGGAGGAGCTGCAAAACGTCGCTGAGGGACGTCTGGACCACCTTGCTTAGCCTGCTGCCACAACAAGTCAGATAAGCAGCAGGAAATGGATGGATGGATCTCAGATTATAAAACATAACTTCAGTTCAAACGCCAGCAAAATAAATATCAAAGAAACCAAAAGAAACATAGTGTAGTAGATCGTGTGTTTCACGGTTCAAAGATGCTGAATGAATAGAGAAGTCCAAAGGTACAGATGGAAATGAGTTTCCCCTTCTGTAGAGCAGATGAGTTAACATGAGCTGTAGCGTTTCAATGTTATCACTGGACTTGCACAATATGTGCAGAATGTGTTGCTCTAGGCCTTTTAGGGTGATGTGATTGGATGGGGCTTTGAATGTCATCCAGCTTTGGTGTCGATTAAATCACTATTTTAAATGCAGATACATCTTTTGTTTAAGCCAGGTGAGCCAGTGTTTACTTACAGCATAATGCAAATTGTTTACTGGGAAATATCACTATGAGATTTGAGCCAATACATAAATCCAACCCATACAAATGTTGCTATTTTCAGCAAATAAAATCAAACTGCAACTGTCAATAAAATAAAACATGTCATCATAATTTCTACTTTTCTGCTGAGAACGTAAACCAGTGACGTAACACTCTCCTAATTCTTCGTCGTTCTCAGAGTCAGTGTAGGAAGCCCCGTAAATAAATGTAGCTCATGCGCAAGTTCAGTCAGGAAGACATTCGCTTGTGATCTCTGTCTCTCCTCTCCTTGTAATTACTCTATCAGCTGACTGGGGGCGTGCACTGTTAAGCAACCAACCAGATTTGGCACACAGTTTCCTTAAGCCAATCAGCTCGTTGCTGTCGAACTTTAAAGTGTTCTCTCTGCTGCTGTCAATTGTCATTTCAGCGTTAAGCAGATGCGAAGCGATACTATTTCCCTAACCTTACAACAACCAGTTGTGCGTAACTGAGACAATAGCGGATTCCGACTTTGATCGTTTCAGGAAGAGTCGGGTCTCAACATCGTGTTTAGCCGGAGCCGGCATTCAGCCCGCCAGGTGGCCGGCGCAGGAGCGCTCGCCCAGCGCGGCGCAGCGGCTCCCCGCAGACGAGCAAGAAGCCTCTTGGCTCAGCTAGTAGTTCGCGGTGGTGTCCTAGTAAGTCTAATGGTGCGTTCACACCGGTCGCGTTGATTTTTTGACGCGCGTCGAGATTACATACAAAGTCTATGCACAGACGCGATGAGACTGGCGCGCCGCGATTTTGCGATGGCGCTGCACGTTGGACGCGTTATTGCAGTGCGGTGGACGCGGTGGAGGCGTTGGACGCCGCAAAATCGCCAACGCGCGAGTTGAAATTTTTCAACTTCAGCGACATAATCGCGTGACGCTGTGGCGCGATAGCCTATCAGCGTTGAGTTGCTCCCCCTGTCGTCACTGGCTTCCTGCCGTTGTTGAATCAGGAAATAAATCCTGTCGCCGTCTGTATTCACCCAGAGCGCTACGATACCTCATATCAATAGAGACCGGACCAAACTATGTGTATGCATGTGTGTGTGTAAACCATACGGTACAAACAATAAATAGACGCTGCCGTATTTACGTCTACGTGACGTTATTGAGTGCTGGTGGAGCTGCTACGATGTTAGCATAGCCTAGCACCGATCCATCAGAGCTCCATTGAGAAGACCAGTAACCTACAAATCGGTATCATTACGTAGTTATTTCGGAGTCCCATTTTGTCGGAGAAGACAAGTACAAATCGGCATCATTACGTAGTTATTTCGGAGTCCCTTTTTGTCGGTTTATTGCCGTTGAATCACAGCCAAATCAGTTTATTTTGTGTTCCTACAGCTGTAGTAAACAGCGACCGGTGGCTTGCTAGACACAGTGAATACAGCTCGATACAATCCACGGAGCTCCTCTGAACAATATTATGAACCAGACATGACGGCGTTTGGCATTCCGATGTTTGAGGGACTTCCACAACACGTACAAAGCAGCAATTGTCCTTATTCCTGTCATGGTTGACGGCGGAAAACAATGGCGGCCAGATCGAGGCTTCCAGGACGATAAACCACGCCCCCTCTCCGGCGCTACGAGATTTTGCGGCGACCGGTGTGAACACGACCGGCGGAGCGTTGGACGCTTTTTTGCAGTGCGTTGGACGCTTTTTTGCAGTGCGTCAAAAAATCAACGCGACCGGTGTGAACGCAGCATAACAGTTACTCGCGATCAGTCGATCCATCGCCGGGCTCATCCGAGCTCCACAGGCGGCGTCCCGTACTCTTTCTCCACCAGCACTCCGGGCCTCCAATGCAGACAACGCCGTCATTTCCACCGGATAGCTCCATCCGCTCCATCCACTCCATCGATACTGGTCTTCCATCTCTGGTAAACGATGCAGCTGCTATTATATTGTTAACATCGGCGCCGCCAGCCGCCATGGTGAATCAGCTCCACGGGACAGTTCAGGCTCCTCGCTGTGGAAACGGAGACTTTGTTTCCGCTCCTCGTCATTCCCCGACAAATGAGGAAATCATGGGGCTGACACACGTCTGGCGCTCCGCAGCATCACTCATTCGTTCGCATGAAAGCGCCTGTTCCAGTAGTGGGAGTGGAGCGCATTCACCAGACTACGAATCATTATGAGCGGAAATAAGCACAACTAAGCAGCAGTTCAACTTCGGTGATCCTCTTCGTAGTGATGGGCGCGATGGGTACTCGCGGCTAGTAATCACGGAAGGCGCGTGATGCGGGTAGGCCCGCAAGTGAGCAGGGCTTGTCATGCACCTCCGAATTCAGTCTGGCACGGGCTGTGCTCATGCTCAATTGCATGTCACCAATAGTGCACTGATAAAACACGATTGACATGTTATAGGAGATGATTCAGAACAGCATAGTTTTCATTTTGAGTAAATGTTTGGCGGGCAAATCCAATAGTTTACAGGATATTTAACCTTGCTTGCTTAAGGATACCGTTTTAATACTTTACTTCTTTCCTAACAGGGCTTGGCTAAGTAGTTTATGAATATGAGGTAACAGATGACTACAATCCCTCCTTGGCAGTGTGGAGGTTGGTTCATTGCTGGGGTCAGCTATACCAACATTCTATGGGTAGATCCATGAGTAACACGAGTGTTTTATTCTTCACAGCCCATGCTGTTGGTACACCTCTGGTGTTTCAGAGAAGAACACATAGAGCAGAGTGTTCCAATGAAATTTAACAAATTTCCTCATGCAAAGGTCTGGAACATCACAGTCGGTCTAATGTGTGCGATGATTTAGTCCCATATACAGTGAAGTAGCTTAAACAGTTGTATCGACTTTCGTTGTAATCAACAGCTGATTATGAAATCAAGAAGTCGAAGGAATATGTCATGCAAGTAAGGGATGCATTTATAGATTAAATTACATAACAGAAGCGTTTAAGTTCTTTCATCTTATAAAGGTAAAGTACCTAATCTTAGTAAATTAAGGGAACTGGATCGTCATGCAGCGGTAAAAAGTCAGTGCAATCAGGGTGAAGCAATGTAAATGGAAGTATGTCATTACATCGTATGTTAAAGAGGATCGTGGGCAGCAACATTATTTGTGGTTATTAAACCATGTGGTTCAGTTCTATTCCCCTCTTTTACATCATAGTTGGGCAGTGAATTCATGCGATAGGATTCAGATTATTGGGCTCGTAGCTCATATCTGTGCCTCTATTATTTTGGCATGGGTGCGTTTGCTCAAAGGATTTTGCTTGGCGCTTCACCAGGCTGCTGTGAATAATCATAATGGTCTCGGGACATATGAAACACACTGGGTTAAATTGCATGGGAGGAATGCACTGTTAAGAGTCTGTCCATATTGGTTAAAGCTGCTTTAAAATGTCCACATTCTGTGTTTTGGAGACTGCCATGTGTAATGTCGTAACCCGGCCCCCAAGCTATGACAAATAGGGAAGGACAAGGCAGGCTGGGATTTAAAGGTATTTATGATAACATAGTAAAGAACGACTACCAATGGTGAAGTGTAACGAGAATGCATGCATGATGAAGCGTGGGGCATGGTCAGCGGAAGTAAAAGACCAAACCGGGCAGCACTGGCAGAGATGAGTTCATGTGCGCAGAAGAGCAATGGAGTAGGGCTGTTATTCCTCAGAGCTCCAGGACCAGATGCTCTGCATCCAGTAATCTGCCACAACCGCGTTATTGTGACTCCTTACGGGGACAGATAAGTGGCAATACCATACTTCGACAGTTACACAAAAAGTATAATTAGCTCCGTTCAGGCTCATCCTCCAGGAACGCGCTTTCCTCTCCTGCTCGTTGGGCAGGGCGTCTTCCTTGTCCTAAGATGCACAATCTACCTTGATGACAGGTGCCGCGCTGACCTGCGTGTCAGGTCACTGGGCGATCACTTGAATGGTGTAACATTCTGCAAACAAGCTGGTGAGGTTCGCTGATTCACTAAAACGTCAACACGGATGCAGGCCATCCGTGGGGTTTGGGGGATTCTGTCAAGGCCAGTGGTTTACTAGACACGTATGGTAATGCAAGCGCCTTAAAAAAAAAAAAGCCTTAAAAATGTGTACGGCAAGCCATGCGTCATGTTTATGTTGTTTCTGGCAGTTTGGCACGCCATTGAATTTGGCTAATAGCCTTAGCTCATTCATGCAAAATGTTCTTTATATTATCTCTAAAGCTACCTCTCGCATGCTATTGTGCATGTGGGTCTTCGCGCAGCACAGTGTAAGGCCAGTACACGCAAGTCTGTTGGACTCACTATTCTGGTCTAATGGGTACGTGACTTGGCTGGCACCTCATGGCTTAAACACTCCAAATGCGGAGGGGCTTGCACAGTAGCTGGGGCTTGGATAGTTTCTGGGTTTTGGCTTTTCAAATCCATGCTTAAATTCCTATTATGAAGACCTATTAGTTGCTCTACTATTCTTACCCCAGGTAACATTCCTTTAGCTGAATGTGGTTAACTAGCATTGGGAGGTTATCCTCACTAGAATCAACTAATCACCGCAGCTATACTCGGGGCACTCTTTTAGAATAGGGGTTGCTACTTCGGCGGCTAACCAAGGCATCTCCGCTACTACCCTACCAAAATTGGGACGTTGGTCATCCTCTGCCTTCACATCTTACATTCGCCCCGCTCTCAACACTATCCTCGATAAGCAATAATCAAAATCCGGTAAGGATTGCATATAACTGGTGGTGGTGACATGTTCACATCAATTGGTGTATCGTTGGTAGGTCACATTATTAGTATTGGCTCATAGCAGGGGATAGCATTATACCCTTCTTGAAATGTTCCTTATCATAACACTAAGGTATGGTTCACATTATATTGTGCAAATGGATATCCTATCGGTACGGTATAATACTGTGCTCTCCCGTTTACCTTACTCTAGTTTCTCTGGTGTGACTCGACCGTTTCCTCCACCTGATTGGTCTAACACTGCTTCCCCCAATCTCCTGGTCTCATGTGACCTGGCTTATCGTGACTGGTTTTCCTAGGTGACCGTGACCTGGCTTAACGTGTCTGTTTCCTGGTCCGACAGGACCGTTTTCCTTTCCTAAAAGAAAAGGAGGGTCTGTGGTGCCCCGTTTCTCATTTCCTGGTCTAAGTGATGTAAGACCGTGTCCAAGGACGACAATTTCTAATTTCGCAGTCAGATATGACACATTCTGTTTCGCGGTCCCAGTGCTGTGTGACCTGTCAAAGTATGACATGCTTTCTAGTTTCCCGGGTGAGCTCACCTGGTCTGGTTGTGCTGAGGCAGTGAGACCTCCAAACATGCGGGGGCCGTAAGACCTGCAACCATGCTGTTCTACGTTCTCTCTTGAACCCCCCCCCCCCCCCCCCCTATTCTGCTCTGCGGTCTAAATGTGACCCTCCTATCCTACGCTACGGTCGAATAGGACCCAACCTATCCTTGTCTGCGGTCTAGCTTGACCCTCACCTATCCCGTCCTGCGCCCGCCGCAGGGCCGACCCGCCATATGTTTCGGGATCTGTTGAAATCCTACCATACACCATGGGCTATCTAGCCCCGCACTATCCTGTCTCTGCAGTCATGCAGACCCCCCGTATCCTAGTCTGCAGTCCTTGACATTCCGCTATCCTTTGCTTTGACTCAACCGGTCCTCTTACCTCTGGTCTAACATCTACTCCTTCACGTGCTACCCTTAGATTTCTCTCATGACAACTTGTCTATTTTCTTAGGCAATTCACCACAGCAGCAGGTAAGGCATTTATTTATTCATATAAATACATTTCTTGTGGGGCATTAGGCCTATTGGACCTCTGTATCCCTACCCTCGGGGATAGTACTTCCGGATGGAGTCCAATCGCCAAAGACTTTGCACTTTGCATATTTGAAGCTTGTAAAATAAATCATTGTTAAATTATAAAACAAGTCTCTCCAGATTGAACTAAGGTTACCTACAAACCGGACGGTAACCTCCGGGTCTGAAGAGTGAAGCCAATTGACATACTATGATTTGAAACACAGTGTACTACTTTTCCCATAATGCAACGTGATAGTTTATTTAGATAACTCTTTCTGCCTGGCAAATGCCAACAACTTCAAAACCTCAGACCAGCAGTTCATAACACAGGCTCTCAGTAAAAAGAGAGCTGAGAGAACTGGTGACGTCATCAGGGTTCATTTCTCAGACCCCCCCCTGATTATCAGGCTAGCCACAGAAGACTAGCCTGAACCACCTGACCCTGTGTTCATGTCAGTCGGCTCAGTAGCAGGTGACAACACATCTGTAACCATAATTATTTGTATCCATGAATATTATATGAGAACAAGACAAATAGTTACAGCCATGCTAAATGCTAATGCTATCTTGCTAATTTGAACTATCGGAGCAGGGGATCGAACCGTCGATCCTCTGAAGGACAACCACTGCTCTACCACTGAGCCACAGTTGACCCTCATTGAGCACTTGACATGTCCTTGTTCTGACACTGAACGACAAATCTTTGGTTCATTCAAAAAATCGGTTCCCTCTTTTATTTTATTTTCTTTATGTTTTTCTTTATGTTTTCAACCTTTATATGTTTGTTATTTGTGTTTTCATGTGGTGCCTGTGTGAACCTTTTATGCTGCCATCTTGGCCATGACCCCCTTATAAATGAGATTCAACATCTCAGTGACATTATTCTGGCTAAATGAAGGTTAAACTAGGCAGGCCTCATTGCTGTGTTGTTGTGTTGAGAAGGACATGGTTTGGATCTTGCTGGGTTGGAGAACACCAAACTGGGAATTGTGCAACTCTGCAATAAAACAACTATCCAAAACCTCAAACCAGAACAAAACCTCCATCACATTCCTCCAATTCTTGGGACAAATAAAGCAAAGAAACTGATGTCAAGAGAGCGTCAGGCGGCCCATGCAGAAAACCAAAATACTGTATATGTCTCCTCGGCCGTTAGCTTGTTCCCACTCAGCTCAGAGCAGGACTGCAACAACTTGCTTTCTGCAAGGTTAAAAAGTTGTGGCTGAGTTACTGCTTGTCTTCCATATTAATTACATAAACAGAAAGGTATGAGAGGCAGAGATGGGTATAGTCCCTAAAGTGGCACAGATCGATCAATATTGATCAATACCTTGATGTATGGAAATATCTCACGCCGGAGACCTTGGGTACCTTGAGTGATGACTGCATCCAGAAACGGTTCTAAAACAATTCCCCCAAAATAGATAGGACAGAATTGAGATCTGAAGGCGAGCAGACACACACACACACACTTGCTCCCTCATTGTTTTCCCCTCTTTCTTTCTTTCTCTCATGCAAAAACTTTGTCTCACCACCATAAAGACACGCTGTTGTGTCTTTTTCTTCAACATTGGCGTTATGAATATGAAATGAAATCCATATGGTTCTGTCAATAACACCGCTCCGCAACCATTATAAGCGGCTACACCTCGGGTAATACACAGGCTAATGAATAGTGCAAGCAGGCAAAACGAAACATTACTTCATAGCCAAAATGAATAAACATGAGTGAGAGCACACGGAAACAAAATGTTTACTCGTAAAAATCCTGTTTCACTTTAAACACATTTTGGATTTCCACCCCGACACTTCAATTTAACTGGGTGGCTTTCATTCAAATTGAATCAGAGGAGAGGAGGAAGAGATGGAAGGAGAAGTGTTTGAGAGTAAACACACACACACACACACACCTATTTCTGTACACTCTCACATGAGCACACACACATTCAGGGACAGAGGGGAGTTAACAGCAGGAGCAGGCAGGTCTCTCTCTCTCTGGATGCCTCAGGCTGTTTCAGGAGGCTATTTCAGGTCTCCTGTCTTCTTCCCGTGTCTCTCCTCTCCATATATCCACACGACTGAAGCTGAGGGAGGGCACAGGAGTATTTTTAAACACTGCACTCAACAACACAGATGTACCTCTGTTCATTGCGAGGTGGCAAAAGGGCCCGTTAAGCTTCAACATTTAGCTGCAAAAATAACAGAAACATTTGCCCGGCTCTGACACAGACACCGGATCAGGAGAGCTTTGTCAGGGTTCTTTGCATGGCCCTGTAGGTATACGTGTACCGCTCTACGGAGAATGCATCAGTCCTTCAGAGTTGATAGGATGAGCAAAGAAGAAGTATCTTCAGGGCGAGTATTTCATCTTAAAATCTTCATAAAGCATAAGACATCTTGATGTCATCTTTCAATGACCTCACCCAAAGCTTCTGTTGTTGTTTTCTTTCTTAATTATGAGTCTACAACGAATATTTGATGTGTTATTTGACTGTGCAATTGCAACAATCTTTTTTTTAAATAAGCAGCTTAAATATGTAGAAGAGAGATATTCACAACCAGGGTAACCCTAACCCCATCCATGAGGAGAACAGCTCCGGCTTTAACTTTAAACTGGTGCAGATGTAAGAGTTCATGTTGCCTCAGAGGCTACTCATGGCTGGCTGATTAAGTAAGATATGTTTACATGATCTCACGTTTAGCAGCGTGAGCCAAGTAGTGAGAAACAAGAGTTATATTACATATTTACATAACAGTATTGGCATCATTTCATTCATATTAACTGTCAGAGTATCTACAGACTGATTTAGCTTTTGTGAAATAGCTTAATATGCATGCTGTATATGGCCAATATGTCTAAATGTAGGTGTGGTTCCATCATCTGATGATATCAGATAATATTTCAGTTTGTTTTAGATTTGAGTAAAACAGAAATGATCGAAGAGCCAAAAAAAGACAAAAGCGTTGGTTTCTGAATGGTCTCAATGAACTGCTACTGAGACAGAAAGAGGAGAAGCACGACATTATATCATATCCATGTTAGAATCATTCTCAACATTGTAAGAGTTCGATTCTCTCAACAACATTATAAAAATGTTTTTCTGTCTGTTCCTGTCCCCAACTACCTGGTCCTGTGGATGGAGAGCGATGACAAGACTGGTCTTACTGCTCCCTCCCCATTTAAAAAGACACATTGTGTGTGTATATATATATATACATATATATATATATATATATATATATATATATATATATATATATATATATATATATATACATATATATATATATATACACACACACACACACACACACACACACACACACACACACACACTCACTGTGTGTGTGTGTATATATATATATATACACACACTGTGTGTGTGTATATATATATATACACACAGTGTGTATATATATATATATAAAAGAATAGAGGTAGATGTACGTTCTTAGACAAACCTATGATCTGTTTGCTCAATGAATTAAACTTAAAAATTAACATTTTCTTCAATAAAAAAGAAACCTGATGTATTACTTTTCACAACTGTGATCACATGACTTCAATGATGCCATAAAGTCAGCAGGTAGAAACACTGTGGAAACTTGCTGCAGTGTGTTTAGGAAGTTAACGAGATGAATAGATTATCAACAATGAAGGAAGTGGTGTTTTAATACAGGGTTTCTATATTAAAGGACGGCAATATGCCTGCAGTTATAGACTGTTTTCATTATCACTTTTAAATATAATGTACAGTTATCAGACCCACTACAGACAGGTTATGTGTACATGAGTTATGCACCTTCAGAACTGAAATTAAATGAACAATTGAATCTGATATGGAAGGAATTACTTATTTCGTTCATTCTTAATAATAAAATAATAAATATTCTGCAGAAATAGATTAAAAGCAACATAACCAACGGTTTTCAAAGCCCCATGTTAGACATGTTACAGTGCCTTCTGGGACGGTAGATAAAACATGATAAAGTACCTGCTACGACGGCTCAATGTGCAAGAAGAGTGTGTCCTCGTGGGATGCTTCTGTGAGGAAACGCCCTCCTGGTAGATTGATTGTTGGTGTTTGCTGGCGCCCCGGCGCATGCAGCTGCTGCTCTTTTTATACTTCTTCTGGTCCATTTATTCCCTTGGTCCGGACCACATGAACCCAACTACAGGTGTGAATTCACCCTGAGACTCTGCACTGCCTTAAAGACATAGGAGTGACCGTCCCCATATGTGTGTTCTCTTGGTTTATCTACTTATATTCATATTTACATTTCAATATTTATTTGACTGGAGTTTCTGTGAACTAAACTCAATAAATAGGATGCCTTGATTTTATGACATTACCACCAGCATATTTATGACAAACACTGTTACACTAGTGGTTCCAGGGGAAGCCAGCATGCATTCAAATGTGCATAATGATGAACTGACTCACGTGGGAGCCCTTCAGGATCAGGAAGATTATGCAGCAACCAGGCTCATAAACTGCTGACATCTGTGTTTCCCTGTGACATTTGACGATGTCATGCTGTATGGTGGACAGAGAGAAGTGAAATCTCACACCTCTGGCACATTTTGTTTTTCACTTGCTGTGAGATAATTCGATCAAATGACTCGGCTGGATTGATGTGTTATTGTGAGCAGTGAGAAGATGAGCGACGGTGTGGATTCACGGTCAAGCAGCAATGCATTGTGGGCTGTGGGACTGCCGTCCAGTTTAGACATGTGTTGTATCCAGGTATGTCTACATTCGCTTTACGGTCACAGCTTGCATCAGAATACCTCTCAAGTGTCTTCAGAGTGACAAGTTGGAAACTGCAACCACTGCAGAACCAATAATACATGCATACGCTCGGCCATTGCCTGAGGTACAGACTCCACAACCTTGTCCCACTTGTTTGGCAAAGACAAATGAACTGCATCCAAATGTGTCTGGGAGCATACGCAAACGACACAAGTTGACTCGGCAGTCCTTCCCTGTGGCCTGGGACACTTTTATTTAGATTGTATCCCCATTTATGTCTCCTGTTTGAAGAGCTGCAGTTTTTCGTACTGTTTCCAGCTGAGGACATGTTAAAGGTTAGGCAACTAAAACATGTGATCAAGGTTAGGGAGAGATCTGGGTTACAGTACATGAGGTGAAGTTAATATCAGGTTACAGCCTCACAGCACGGCTTTCTTCTGCATTCGCTCTGAACTTTGGCAAAAGAAAGCTTCAGAGAATAAAAAGGGAGGATGTGACCTGACACGACCTGATGATGGCGCTAGTTTAAAATGTTACGATAAGCGAAGTAACAACAATTCATCCTCAGGGTTTCATTTACATTACAGTCATTTAGCAGACGCTTTTATCCAAAGCGACTTACAAGAAGTGTATTCAACATCGGTATTCAAGAGAACTGCTAATCACCAGAAGTCATAAGTGCATCTCCTTCAAATGGATATTTTTTACAGATTTTACTGACAAAATGCCAGTGAATTCTGAACCACATATGTCAACCTCATGGTGGCACTAGAGGAATAGCCAAAAACCAGTAGGATGACTCATCTGGGAAACATGTCTTTACAGTTTAATGACAATCCATCCTATAATTGACTTATTCCAGTCTGGACCAAAGTGGCATGTATTCATTATTAGAGGAGCAGTTTGTAGCATTTAGAGGGATCTATTGACAAAAATTGAATATAATATTAATTAGTATGTTTTCTTTTGTGTATAATCACCTAAAAATAAGAATGGTTGTGTTTCCGTTACCTTAGAATGAGCGGTTTGTCTCTACATACGGAGCGTGTCCTCTAACGTAGCCCTGTAGAGGGACATTCACTATTTCACATTGGCCATCGCACTTCTTCAACACGCTTGGTTTCAGTTGGTTGCAATCTGTAACTTCACCGCTCGATCGCCAAACCCTACACACTGGCCCTTTAAATCCGTTTTTTAGCTGTTTCTAATATCCAAAATAAATAATAGATAATAACAGATAAAAACATCCCAGGATAAAGAAAAATATTAGAATAATCAAAAATAATGAGCCCTATGTGCCAAATACATCTTGAAAATCAGGTGCCAATGCATCATTAGTACATTTGGGTATGATCACATGATGTCAACATGTGATTAGTTTGGTGGAGACAGATTGAAGTGCTAAATGTGACCAGAGCCTGATGTTTGACTGTCTTCACACGCTCGCGTTTGGGTCCCTGTAACCTCCCTCATAGGTGCAGAAGTTATCAGTCAGCGCTCCCCGTGGGTAATATCAGCTCTCACTAAAACATACGTCAGGCAGCAGCGCCTGCAGCTGATGGTTGGGGGGGGGGGGGGTACACAGCTGCTTCATGGAACTCTGCCATTTCTTTACATTTCCCCACAGGCTCGGTGACAAGCTGACCAGAGAAGAGGAGAACAGGACGTATTGATCAGTAGCTAAGAGTAGAACAGAGCCACTCAGAGTATCAAACCCAGAAGGGGAGGACAGAAGAATTGGCACCTCTTGGCTGCGAGTGTGAAGGACTCCAGTGGGGTCTTTTGTCTGGGTCTGACAGGGCCCCCGGGTGCCTCATTACAGTCAGACATGCCTGTTTTTGGTGTTTCACTGGACACTTCTGTCTTTGCTACAGCTGTTGAACCAAATAAACTGTTGACTTGTTTGAGGGAGATAGTTGAGTAAATGTTAAACACTCACAACAACACAACGCAGACCTTCCTCTGTCTGTCCGGCTAATCTGCAGTTTTTTTCTTGTGGATTGGGAACAAAGGGAACCACGTACACGTTTGAAAGGTAATCAGGATTTCTGTACTGATTGTAGCTGTGGAGAGAAAAACTCGTTCCATTTAATTTTCAAAGTGCCGGCTCTACAGTAGGCTCCATTGATTCAGTAATTGTTACCCTCGGAGAGCTGCCAAGGGGTTTGATGGTGTACCAGATTAGCTGTGTGTGGTTTGTGTCTCACTCGGGCCCACCTTGCTGTCCTTCCACCGCCAATTCATGTTCACTTACCTGTCTGGGTCGGCTAACTCTGCTATCTGTGGAAGTATCTTTAAAACCACATCACAACTAAACCAGCTAGCGGTTGACTTCTGCCAACCCATTTCTACACGGCTCAGAAGCTCAAGGAAACAAATACAATCCCCAGAAATAGAATTATTTGAGGTTGTTTAGCTTCGTCTTTTGTGATCTGGTTTCATGAGAAATTCTAATGTGCTAATGAACCAAAAGTATAATAAAATGGACCTAAAATAAATCTCAGTCACTTATAAATGTTTAATTTCTGCTGAAAGCACGACTAGTAGTTATTTGTGTGTTGTTGTCTGTTTGATATGAAAAGGACTTTCTCATTTTTTGTCCACCTCAAAACTTCACAAATTAGAGTTATAAAGTCACCATCAAATCTAATGGAGACTTGATGCTGACTGATGAATACTCTGAATCGTACTACCATGTTACTCAAGTATATAAAAGAAAATGTACTAAAGCATTAAAAGTAAAAGTACTGAATGCATAAAAATGTCTTATTTATTCTATAATTACGTTATTATTAAATGGATATAGAGCATGGAGCTCATTTTGAACCATTTTGTAAAGGTCTTTGCATTATGGATTAAACTGCTGATGTTTTTCATCATTAATCGATGGATTGTTTGATTGATAAAGATGTTGATAATGCTATCACAATTACACAAAGCCCAAAGGGAGACCTTCACAACCAGCAGTCCAAACCTCAAACTTATTAAGAATAGAGTAAAACAAATATTAGATTAATTAAAAGGAAAAGCAGCAAATCCTCACAGGTGTGGAGCTGGAGCCATGAATATTTTAACAAAAATGACTTGAAACCATTAAAATAGTTGCCAGTGCTCTGCTAGTCCATGTTGATGTGTTAACCCCTAATTACTCCCGTATAGGCGTCGGTTTATGAATGTTAGATGGTCCTGATGGGCAGGTGGTACCTTGCATGGTAGCTCCTGTCATCAGTGTATGAATGGGTGAATGATGACATGTAGTGTTAAAGCGCTTCGTTTGCACTTAGGTTAATGTTAATGTACATTACATTCCACCTTTGGAGCCGACCCAAATGGTACTTTAATTTATCATCTTTACAGAGCATCTTACGGCAGCTTTACAAATAATTATGTAGTTAATTCAAGACATCAAATCTCTCTTTACTTTTTTATTTTTGCCGCCTAACCAGCCCATGGCCACACCTTGAGCCACAAAAAAATAAATAAAAATAATAATAATAATAAATTATACAAATTGTCAATATTTGTTTTTGAACTATGGAATGTACCCAGTAATATGTGTAAAATCTGATACCTGCACAAAATACATGCTTTTCCTGCTCATCCTCTCCGCCTGTCTGCACGTCTCAGCAGCGCTGGAGAAATTGAGAATTAGCCCAAAAGAGGCGGGTCTATGAAGCAGTTTAGGCAATTGCCGATTCAAGATATAAATGAGTGACATACAATTTAGCCAATCAGCGCCCTCAAATAGATTCAGCTTGGGGCCAGAACGATCAGGCCCCCCTCGCTGCGCGTTCTCGTCAGGAGAAGTCTCTACAGGCGAGCACTCCTCCTCCAAGACCCGTTTGAGAGGAGAACTTTGAGGAGATTCTGCAGCCAAAGAGCTGATATCAGATCAGCCTGACCTCACAATCAGACAGCAGACTCGCGGGAAAGGGAAGCAGTACATGCGGAGCTTCTGTACTAGCTGTACACCAGACAGGTTTGGCTAGCTGCATGACGTCATGCTAATCATTTATTTAGCTTTTTAAAACAACGGGGACGGATCCAGCACGGACAGTTACGGGAGTGAGGGATGAGGAGGTAAGGAAACATGAGAACACCAGGGTAGGGAGTGAGGGATGAGGAGGTAAGGAAACATGAGAACACCAGGGTAGGGAGTGAGGGATGAGGAGGTAAGGAAACATGAGAACACCAGGGTAGGGAGTGAGGGATGAGGAGGTAAGGAAACATGAGAACACCAGGGTAGGGAGTGAGGGATGAGGAGGTAAGGAAACATGAGAACACCAGGGTAGGGAGTGAGGGATGAGGAGGTAAGGAGACATGAGAACACCAGGGTAGGGAGTGAGGGATGAGGAGGTAAGGAAACATGAGAACACCAGGGTAGGGAGTGAGGGATGAGGAGGTAAGGAAACATGAGAACACCAGGGTAGGGAGTGAGGGATGAGGAGGTAAGGAAACATGAGAACACCAGGGTAGGGAGTGAGGGATGAGGAGGTAAGGAAACATAAGAACACCAGGGTAGGGAGTGAGGGATGAGGAGGTAAGGAAACATGAGAACACTTTTCTTCTATATAGTTGTCCTCAGTCTCATCTGCTTAACTTGGTCATGGAGACATCAACATGTAATAGATGTTAAATTAACAGTTAAAACTCATCATAGCTTATATCTATATATATCTATATATGAATGTGTGTGTGTTTTATATTATACTGAATACTATTATATGATATATAGATATATACTGAATATATATTATTATATTATACTGAATTCCCTGTGAGGGTGACAACAACAAGATGTCCTGATGTGTTGATCAAAGTGTTATTTAATGTTTTTTTTCATGTTGGAATGAATGTTAAATATTTAACTGCAAAGTAGTAATGCGTGTTTGATACCTTGTTTTTTTTTGCATTAAATCATACTGGGATGTTTGCTGAAATTGATTGGATGGTCCGACCTGGAACATGTTCCACCAGCCGCCACTGTATATGAATGTCAATTAAGTTCTAAAATCCAGTTCACATAATACCAGATGTTTCCATCATCGATCCATTGTCCACATCAGACACAAGCAATGATGAAATACTGACTTTAAAAAAAAGTGCCATAAAGACATCAGCAGTGGGAAGCCTGTCATTTCTAATCACGCGTTGCAGGAGGGTCAAAACATGTGACCTTACAAGCTGCAGTTGGCAGACTACGAGCACGCTCGAGAGACAACAGTCTGGACCCAAAGCTCTCCAGGGAAGTGTCAATAATACCCCCCCCCCCCCCCCCACACACACACATCCATAGATGCTCAACCTCATGCCCCCATCTCTTACATGACACAAAAAGAGCACATTTCAAAGGAGCCACACTTGCTTGTCAAAGCCATGGGTTGAAACCACCTGATCACTGGTGCAGATGGATGGTCATAAACAACCGGTAACCCTGGAGAGACAGAAAGAAAGCAGAGGAGTGGAGCGAGAAGCAAGACAGAGATGGGTGAGAGAGTGTCATTCTGATGTACATGCTGCAGATCTCCCCCTCAGAGGAATACATGACACCTCGGGTTTCACAGACAGCGACATCAAACAAGGCCTGGTATTCATTTGTCATTTGCACACGCTATTTAAGCCGCTATAACAGCTCCTAATTATGTGCATCCAAGAGCAGAGTATCATTTATAATTCCACCTTTATTCTGCTATGTCAAAATGATACTCCCTCATCCTCGCCTTTCCTTTGGAAGGCAGAGGATGCAAATAGGGTAGCTTCCCCCCACCAGAGCCCTTTGAATACGTTGTTGTGCAACCAATTATAAAGTAGATCAATGCAGGAGAAGGCTACCTGCTGGAGTTGCATAACCTTCCTCGATTGGCTTGAAAAGTATCAACCCCCAATTAGCCAAGACCTAGCATGGATCAAGTACAGTAGCTCAGGACACTCACCACCATCTCCAGGAAAAAATGTTGGTATTGTACATTTCTGCAAACCACGGATATAATGATTATTTTCTTTTTGTCTCCAGTCAGAGCAAGTGATGTAGTATAAAGTCATGTAGTATATCGAGTTCACGTGGTATAATAACAAGTATAACATGAGAGAAAGTCTATTAAGGGTGGATAGGGGGGTGATGGGTCAAGCAAACAGAGGACTTTCACCCAGGAAGCTGCTGTTCGTGTCTCATGTGAAACCAAAAGTTTATGTTGACTTTATGCTTGTCATGTAACGTCCAGTAAGGGTGGTTATTATTTATCCATAGCTAGTTATGTTGTTACAGTTGTTACGCAGTTAAGTTGTTTTGTTACTTTGTAACGTTATTTATATGTAACACAAACTATGATATCTGTTCTAACCGTAAAGTGGCAATCTGGATTTTTCTTCATTTAAAGAATTGTCTTTATACAATATAGTTAATCGTTACTATCAATTGCTGGAGGAGGTAACACAACGGTGATTGAGCCTGTGGCCCACTGATGAAAGTATTGCAATATATATCTATATATATATAGATATATACATACACATTTGCAGTATTGTGATCTGGGTGTCTGTGGCTACATTCCTGGAAAAAAAATATGAATTTTAGTTTTTCTCAAACATAAAATTGAACTTTGCAGACAATTCTAAAAACGTGAAGCTGCAAAAACAATCCAGACTGCTGAAGTCCATTTTTTTAAACTAAAATTTAAATTTTTTAAATATTCCAGGACCAAAATCTTAAGGATTATCACTCCTAACTAATAGTTTTAAGTTAACCATGTGGCATTGTGTGTTTCTGCACACAATACCAGGCTGATATGAAACCTTTATGGAATATATTTTTGATTCACATTCATTGTATCCTGTGAGATGCCACCTTTGTTTCCTGGTGACTGTGTTGGCTCACGACATAGGCAGAGGTGCATGCAACACGGCAACAACTATCAAGTACTACTGATGCATCTTCACTGCTCCATCCATTATGGCTCAGATCCTTTCTATGAGATGTAAACCCAAAGGCAGCACGACAAGGTTTTTCTTGCCGTGTTTATTTTGGGGCTTTAAAGTCTGCACTGATTTAGCATTGCATTGCTATCATGTTAGCTGATGTTTTATTTTTTATTTTCAAACATGTAGTCTTCAGCCCCAGCCAACGCTGACTCAAATCACATCTCTATTACCATCTACCACATTTTGCTCAGCTCCCTCTGGAAGTGCAAAAGACTTTGTACAACTTATTCACATGTGTAGTAGTACTCCGCAACATGAGTGTAAAACAGTTGAGTTCCCCTTCATATGTGTATGGACGTTGCATATGGCTATCAACGAATAACTATCAACGAATAATTAAAAGAATATAAAGATAACATGTAGGCTAGGTGTGGATGTATAAAAGTCACGACTGATGACATTTATAAAAAGAATAAACTGAAGACAGACAGATTCAGAAAGCAACTAGCTAGCTAACGTCGCTAACGCTTTCTTATTTTCACTACTTCCCGGTTTGAAGATGAATCTGTTATTACAGTAGACTTGTATTTGATCACACAAACTGAATACAAGTTAACTTAAAGCATATGTTCACATTTTTTAAAAACAACATGCCTATGCCCAAAACATTATATAAAATGAACTTATCCTTTTCTTCGTCATCTTCAGCAACGTGAATTTGCCGTGATGACTCCAGTTCATGAAATGTGTCTATGTCAGTTGGGGGCGCTATTGGACCGGATCAACTGGAGAACAGAAACAACAGCTGAATTAAGGAAATCAGACACACGCCGTTAGTCAAACGTCTGGTAATTTCTTTCTGTGCCTATAGCAATTGTTGGTGGGGCTATAGTCCCATCTAGCCCAACCCTAGCACAACCTATAAGATGCATCATCTCAGGCTCAATCAATCAATAATAATCTCAGTCAATTTAACTAACGCAACAGCAAACTGCTCTCAGTAGCAAAACACAAAGTACTAGAAAGGTGCACTCAGTAGAGTGCAGATCTCCACAAGGTGTGACTGCCATGACCACTGCTGTATCTTGTGTTTGAATGAATACAACCTACAATTCGCTAACCCTCATCTGGACACTAATGGGCTAAAGGAGTTGTAAAAGACACTTCATTCAAATTCATGAACAAGATGAATGCAAGCATTCAGCGTACAAGGCAGTTCATACAATCTTGCCAAAAAACAAATTATACTCAATAAACTGTCTGCCCGTAGCAGCAGCTGAGGTGCGTGTACTGGTAGTTTCATTAGCTGACAACCAGTCACACTGTCCAAAACAACACAAGTGAGCAAACAGTTTTCCCCGACTGTGTGGCTGGCTGCAGAGCACTCAGCTGTGTTATCACTCGGGGCCCCTACTGGTGGGGGACCGGTTAACAGAAGTGAGTGAGGAGTCAGCAGGCAGTCAATAGCAGTTCAATCAGGAGACACAAGTCAGATAAAGAAAAGATCATTGTTGATTGTTAACAGATGATATGGGATGATACAGATTTGTAATGGAGGAGCGTCTTCCCTGAGCAGCAGCAAGATAAATCCCCCCGTGGAGTCCAGACACTGCTGGTGGTGGTGGCTGATGAGGCTGATAGAATGATGAGTTGATGAAGCTGATGGATCTGATGAATCTGCACAGACTGGGCAGTGATGGGGAGGTGGAGGGGTGCGTAACAGGAGCATGAACGTACAGAAGGTAAAGAGACAATCGTTTTTAAAAAGAGACGGCAGCACGATGATAGGCTAACGATGTCATTGTGTCATTGTGCTGTTAGATAGAGGAGACCAGCTGATCTAGACAGCTGATATCATGATTGACAGTCCCGAGCGATGACAGCAAGGAAATTATGAGTGAGCATGTGTGAGAAGTGAAAGGCAGATGTATGAGAAATATACTACGGGCTTAGGCATGCAAGAGTATAGTCTTCCTGACTAACGTACGCTAGAGCTTCATAAGAGGTGTTTTAAGAAACTGTGAGTCACCGCAACCAAGGTCCTTGAGCATGCAGCCATAAATGACCGCCCAAAATATTGGGCAGTTTTCTGCAGCACAATATGAAGTTTGCTGTGGACAGAAACAGAGGTGCACACTCACTCAGTCGCACGCACACAATCTAATCGCATAATCCTCCTTGGCTGTGATAATGAGTCAACAGCTACCTATATGAATATTTGAATGCTGGTTATGAATATGCTAAAATGCTAAACGGAATTAATTATTGTTGAATTGAATGTGTAGCAGAAACACATTACCGGAGCTGAAGATTTTTTGTAATATTTGTTTATAAGCCAGAGATGAGCGGCAGTGTTTTTATCTATGTGTTTTGTATTTTATGGACAGGCTATTGGCTCTTACTTGTTTTCTCTGGCAGTTGGAAGATATTGACGTCCTCTGTTTGCTCATGGGGGCTGAAAACAACGACAGATTCAAGCATTCCCCTTCATCGTTTTGCCATCATGTTGTGTATGTGTGTGTGTGTGTGTGTGTGTGCCCACTGTGTGAAAGTGAGAGGAAGGAAAAAGAAAGACACACTCACACTTGCATAGTGTAGTGTGGTATTTGCTTTCTTCTCTTTGCAGCAGCCCATAAAAAGTTTACTGAGATCCTTCCTTTTGCTTTCATCAGCATATCACTTTGCGCTCCTATTATGCAAATGAAATCACAGCTCTATAAACCATATGTAAATGGCAAACACAAGCATGTCCAGATGAAATTACAGTCATAAATTTGATCAACAGTGCTCTGATAATCAGACCAGTAAGTGGAGCCTTCCTGCTTCGTACTGTATGGTAAGATCATTCAGTGAGATGAGCCAGCCCAGACGTGTCAAATTGCCAGAATTTGAAGGCTGATTGTGAGGAAATTTGCTCGCAGCTTCAATAGTCGTGTGCTGCATTTCCAAACTTCTTTTTCGAGCACTCAAATACACTCCTGCAGATAAAATGGAAGACAGCTCGTGACCGTCAAGTCAACCGGCCATGTACGATTGAATTCTTTAGCAATTCCATTTAATCTCAATGCATCGAGGCAAAACCGTCTCAGATGTACAGTAAATATGATGTATTGATAAACTGGATGCAAAATCGACCTCAAATCAACACGTAACATGTTCATAATTGAGAGAGAGCAGAGTGAGATGGAGAGACAGATTTAAAGGCCATGTGGACCGAATGGATCTCAAAGGCTTTTGGATGTCCAACGACATTAATAATAAATATCGCCACAAGCAGCCATTAGAACGAATGGTTTGACGGTGGGAAGATGAAACTGATTCCTCATTTTGGATAAGTGCTATGCCTCTAGAAACTCCAGCATAGCAGCTGAAATGTTCTCTCAACAAATTTTCATTTGAAAAATTGGCAATTTTGGTAAAGCTGCAACGAAATGCAGTCATGCGCACTGTAAAGCCCCCATGACATGATTAAGTTTGATAAAGCATCACTAAATTATGCATAACTATTTGTTACGATGTCTTTGCTTTAACCATTGTTTTCAGTCTCATAGTTAGACAGTGGGATGATTCATAATCCAGCGATACAAAGATGATGTAAACAGTTTAAATAACAATAAAACATGATTAAGAGATAGTAGCTCACTGTCACATTACACACTCAAACAATTAGAAGATATTGCTTTGTCTAGAGTCAGCTATCAACAGATTTGAGAATCATAGATCTTTGCCACTACAACGATCACGTCTCATCTGAGTTAGCATGTTAGCATGCAGATGTTAAAGACTTTAAGCATGATGACTAAATGCAATTTAAATATAACTTAGATATTTAAATTGTTTTAACTTGATGTTTAAACCTGCGGTTATTTAATGTCTTTGGCCACCTGTTAGCAAACATGATATACACATCCATTAGCTGCGGAGCAACATTAGCATCCACCTGGCGAACGTAAGTCCATCATAAAGTGGTGCAAGGATGATGTATTTTTGCAGGCCAACCCTGGAAGTTAGCATCACACTGGTTCCCTCCACAACAACAAAATGGGATTTTTCCATTGGGTTTTGGATTATTGCAGAACATAAACTCTTTGGTAAACCCTAATCAACCCTAAATCCTACTATCTGTAGGAGTTTTGGAGCATGAACCAATTCAGAAGTAAAGCTAACGTTAGCATACAAACAAATGATCGCGAGTAAGAACAACAAGGCTGAGAGGGCGGACCAGTTGGCGTGATGACGGTTAGTAGTCTCATTCAACCACTTGTTAGCAACTGCTTTTGAAAAAAGGTAAAAGCTTCACCATAATTCAGGCACGTAACCAAAAACACATTCATAAAACACATTGCCTTTAAGATGAGGGAACCAGAAGCGTAGAATATGACTCATTGTGGATTTTAGGACTCATTCCTGCACCACCGTACACCGTCTCTCTCTGTTTAGCTCCCTTTTGTGTCTCCACCAACCCCTGAATCACAAAGCTGTCTCTTTTCGTTAGCTGTTTCACTGGAAATAGTGTTGGCTTGAAAAACACTAAATCTTCTGCAAATAGAAGGAGTCAAGTTACAATGCTGTACAGCTACCCCATATTCCCATATATATCTATCGATTTCATCTACACAAACACACTGATTAGAGCTACTTGAGAATTATGAAACATTCTAACTTTTATTAAACAATTACAGTTGAGCCTGAATTTAGTGTTTAGAATCATCAGATGCACTGTTTAAAAAGTCTTCAATTACTAAAGAGAATTTCCCATTGCAACACATTCAAACACACTATCTGAGTGCCAGGATCATACTTCACCATCTGTACGTCGAAGTGATGGACAGTGATATAGTGAATAGTGAGCAGGGTTCCATTAGGGTAAAGATCTGCAAAATAATGAGCTGTCAGCTCCATTAACATCATTGTGTATGTGAAGCCTTGAAGATTAAGGACTGCATTTGTCTGCATGTATACTTTGAGTCATATTTACAAGCCACAGGACCCGAGTGTTCTCACACAAAACAGCTGAATATGATGAACTGGTGTCCAGGCTTTCTGTTTGCTTCCTGTTGTGTTGATAGCTCTGGTCCATGTCCAGAGTACGTCCTGCTCAGCATGAGATGGACCACATGTGTTGGTCCACATTTACACTTTAATTGAAGACTTTAGGTCATTCGAGGATTAACGGGTTCCTGTAATGTTATTTCAAAGATTTTAAGGCCTTTTTATTTATTACTTAATAACACCGTAAATCAATAATTAACAGATAATACATATGCAAATATGCTCATATAGACCATTTCCTAGTTGTAAACGTAAACATTCCCAGTTTGTGACATGAGCTGACAGGAAGTGAATTATATTGAAACCATCTATACCAAATGAATGTATAAATTACAGGGGAAGTCTAATTAAAAACCTGCTTAGTTTGTCACTTAAGAGCCTTTTTTTGATTGTCAAATAGATGGACAAATGACACCAAATGTCTTCATTGAGATTGAGTAGATTGATGGATAAATTGAGGGCATTGTTGTTTCCCAGTGAGCTTTATTTTTGTTTATTTGCAGATAAATTTAGTAGTGATTTCTAAAAAGTAAATGGCGAAACAATAAAGTCGGCTTCATATATCAGAGCAGCTTGGGGAGTGTAACAGCGATTTAACAGCTCCTGTCTTTGTCCCTGGTGCGGTTTAGAAGCTCATTCTCTCAACACAAAACGATGATGAGGGTTGAGCTGCGACAACTGATGTCCTCCTCGGGCCACTAGCTGCCTATATTGCTGTTATAATATATAACACGATTTTGCATATAATTATGTTCATAAAGCACTGCAGCAATTTATGGACGTAGTACAATCCCTTTGGTTTCATAAAAAGACAAGTCTGTTATCTGCTGGTATCTGAGCACTAGTGGGCAGGTCTGAACCTTTGACCTGACGCGTTAATGGGCTCGTGTCCGTGACAGGAGTCTGAGCTGGTTGTGCCCAGATGGCAGGAACACGGCCGCAGCTCTCTCAGACTGTCGAGGGAGAGTGTTTGCACACTTGGCCCCGCAGCGAGCTGTCCACGCCCGCCCGCCTTCAGGAACCACACACGACATGTGTCGAGGGAAAAATCTCCTCACAATGAAAGTGGAGCAGGCCAGCACACGTGGACTGATAGCTTTTCAGTCACACGGCGCTAAAAACGTTACCGAAACTGATTTACAATTATAAGGAATTTAATTCCACTGATGCAAGTACGATTACAGTTAAACATTGGAGTACATACTCCTATGAAATATTAAAACAATAAAACCCCATTTGCAAAAAACTCTACTCAGCTCCTCAGGTATAAAACACGTCTGTCCTCTGCGAGCATTCACAGGAGAGCGAGAAAAAAAGACTTGAAATTAAACCACCCACATCTGTTCGAAACACCTCCTCTTCCGTTTATCCCGATTCCTATTGGCTAACTTCCAGGAGTGTATTCGCCTGTCTGCCTTTCTGTCCCTGAGTTTACTAACACATTCAATGACCGTCCGTTACGTTTTAACCCCTTCTATAATAATCCTTCAGTATGAAAGTTAAACTTCTGCAACTTGGCAGAAGCTTCATGTCTTTTAGCTACTATTCCTACATCACTTTATGTTTATCTTAATTATGCATTCCCAAAACCCTTATGATTATGACTAATTATGAATTATTAATTATGAATTATTAAACACTTTTATTATATCTACTAACTACAGTTTTTTGCTCAAATTTCTTACACATGCACGCAGCAGCTTCTGCAACCTGCATACTAATTCCAAACATATAGCAGATTAAGCACACACAGATGAGGATTTCAACACAGGGACACACGCTCACACACATCTCAGGTTTCTCTCTGGACTGAGGGCTGATCAAATCCACCGTATATAAAAGCTGTCTTGGTTCCCAGAACATAGACGCTCCCCCTCCCTCTCTGTCCCCTGAGGCTCCTGAACCATCCTGCCCTGCCATCCTCCACAGATGAAACATTAATTACTCATATATTGGGGTTACATGTCACATATCAAACAATATGGATTTGGCTAGTTGGGTGTGATCAGATATTGGCATCATGATAAAGTGCTCCTCTCTCCATCGCGTCCACTCGGCTCAGAAATGCTCCCAAATACAATCCTGTAACCACAGTGAGATATTCAACTTTTCAGGTTTAATCATGTTTCATCAAACTGTTTCCTTTACATTAAATGCTTTGTATCATTTCTGTAATCCCTCCAATAGAGACTCCATGTTGCCACTATTTGAAGGAAGTACATTTTACCACATCCAGTAAATGGACCTGAAAGCACGAGGCCCAGTCCAAGGTTATTTGGCTGCCATCCACATGCAACCTCAGTCACATCACAGTCTGTACAGAGAGGAGCATTCTGTACGGGAAGGACAGGGCACACAAGTTCAGCTCCTGTGCACATCAGACAGAAACACTCTGAATGTATCGCATCATTTTGAGACCTGGTTTATCCAACAGGCAGTGCATGTCAACAAACATTTTGCATATGTTCTCAAAATAAGCTCCACACTTTTAACTGAACAAGACCCGAAATGATTTAAACTCAGAGCAGTGATGACGGCATTTGCAAACAATCAACTGGTTTGTTCATTTGAGCCTGTTGAGAAGTGAGTTTCTCTGAGGCTTTAATGTCACTGACCCCATCAGGAAGAAGGTCAGAGCTCAGACTCAGGCAGGCCAAAATGTCATCATAAGTTTGGAAGAGCAAAACAACGGTTGTTCTTTTGTCTCGTCTTGTGCCTTTGATTTCACTTTCTGGAGCAAACAATGCACTTTAAGCCATTTTAAACCGGATTATGTCTTCGACCTTACTCTCTCCTGGCTTACACCTACATATTTATAATGTACAGACACTGACTGGTATCCATCTTCTCATCTAACTCTCGGTAAGAAGGCGAATAAGTGCATTTCCCAACATTTCAAGCTATTTCTTTAGGATACACAGAAATACACACATACAAATTCCTCCCACTCGGGAGAGAGGAAATAGTGTACAAAATATATGAGTGGCCTGTTTACTTGCAGCTTTGCATTCATTCCCTCCTCATCCAGCTGTATTTGACAGTAAGTGCACCGTATGGACAGGGGTAAAAATAGCAGCGCTCTCAGCTGAAGTGTTCATGGTCAGACCTGTGGCTAAAACTCATGCCTACATGTGTTCCCCTCTTGCCGCTGTTCACATCAGCTCCTGACAGCACGTCTGAGAGATAATCATTGTCGGCAATCACATGGTGAGGCGCTAATGATCCGTCGCCCTGTTTGGTGTACAAATGGAGACATTTTTAAGAGGCAGCGACAAACAGGGAATGTTCATGTTGCATGTTCCCTGCTGGAAAGACGGAATGAAATTAGTGCCTTCTGATGAATGCATTACCAAACCAGCAAACTAGATTGTCACTTTTCAAATTGTTTTTTGTTTTTTTCCCCTATAAAATCATCTCTTTGACAACTCCTCATCACAAATTCTTAAGGTTGCAAAAGTTGAAAGATGTATTATTGATTTAACATTTCCAGTTTCAGAACCACCACAATTTGTAATAATTGAGATGTTTTTGTGTGATATAGATTTATTGGTTTTCTGAGGCCCCACCATTGCTCCTCCACCCTCTCAATTTGCTTTGTTCTACTGAAGTGCACCTTCTTGCTTGCCTTTGCAAAAAATGCAGTTTTTACTTTACACAACGCTTAACTGCAAGCACATGCTTGAGTGGTCACGGTGCCCATCAGAGTCAAAATGAGCACAGCCGTGCATCATAGATTATTCTAGAATCAGCAGCCGTGGTGCCAGGCTCCCACTCTCAGCCCCCTGGTTGCAAACCAGAGCCGAGTCCATCTCTTGGGCACCGGCACCAGATGGCAGAGCCAGTAACAGAGCTGGGGGACAAAATGGCAAAGAGGAATGAGGAATAGAGAGAAGAAATGAGAGGGGAAAAAGTCGGAGATTGGAAAAAAAAGCGAGGATGGAAAGCACTTGGGTTGGGTCTGATCATTAGATTTCTAAACTCAGACAGATTTGCATAGCCTAGGGTTGGCAGTGGCCCACTTTCCCCTCGCTGTCTTTCTGAAAGACTGCCAGTGCATTCCATTATGTGTGTCAAGGCGGGTTCTGTGATGAAGAAAATTACAGCGCTGGCACATAGTCAGAGTTTACAGTCCCCCCCCCCCCCCCATCCTGGAGCTCACTTTGACTGGCTGGTTCCTGAATGCAGCCCAAATATCTGCTGAGGAGGGAGAGAGGCAGAAAACGAGAAATACAGCGGGTGAGAGAAAGTGTGAGCGAGCTGAGGGGAGAGACTGTTGGAGAATGAAAGAGATGGAGAGATCAGTGAAGGACACATGTATTCTACAGGCAGAGCTGGAGGCCTGGCTGGCTTTGAAGACTGAAGGAACCGGCTGCAGTCCAGCTCACTGTTTAGATGGCTGCCAGACATTACCTCGCTATGTAGCGCTTGTGCTAATGGAACAGCGAGGACACACACACATGTATTCAGATGAGAGATGCAGAGAGATGTTAAAGTTCCACACAGTAAGGAATTAAACCGATTAGAAATCATGTCCATGAATGTATGAACATGTACTGGGTTTTGATGTCCGCATGCCATGACCAATTGCCTTAAATAAATAAGCATTTACAAATGGTTTAACAAAATGTGTTGCAAAGCAGAAAAAATATATATTTTTCTGTTCACTGTTATATATATATGTATGATAATCTTCTTATTTACTGAAGGCAAAAGCCCCTCCTCATTAGCGCCAGCACATCTCAGGCTGTATTCTTCTTGCAGCGTGAGGCGATTGTTATTCATGGTCAAGGTGTTTTCACTGTCTCTGCATATGTTTGGAGATTTGAATAACCATTCCCCTGTGGCTCAGAATCTGCTGACCTAATGAGCCAGCCTGTCCTGATTGACACAGGAGACCATGAGAGGAGCCGTTCATCATCTCCTCTGAATAAACCCTGTCTCTTTCATCCCAATGTATGCTTCATAATGGATCATTTCAATCCGGTTTGAAAAAAAAAAGTCCTCTACAAACCGCCAACATGTGCCTGACAATGCCGGATCACAGTCCCACGTCTTCAATCCACACGAGGAGGGTGTGGAGGCCGCCAAGAATTAAAAAAATATGAAGTGATGATTGCTTTTTAGGTTCACAAAAGAGCTCATTCTACTATAAAATTGCTGGTGGCAATACATAGTAAAGAAGGGACAATGTTTCTTTCTTTCAGAGAAGTAACTTCAGTTGACAAGTTTGAGAAGGCGTCTTTAGAAGAGCGATGAGATGCAGCACATGAATGACAATGTTGTGAGTGCAATGCACTGGATGCTTTTTGAATCGTTTTTGTCACTTCTGTATTCAGAGGCGCACATCAAGCTGTCACTTAACAAGGATCTTGTTGGAAATCACTGCTGTTGTGGCTTTTCCTCTAAGAGGGTGGATAGACCCAGACTTCCTAAATCTGGCATTATCTTGTCAAAATGAAGATTAGCAGATAATGTGCATAAGCCTGGCCTTTTCTCTTAACGTTTTTGCCAATGTTAAACGCAAAACAAACATGTAATTAATTATTGGAAAGAGGGAAGATAGTCTCAAAGTTGTACAAGTTACTAAACACGTTTTAACCACACTGAAGTACCGTGTTAGGGTTCAGGGCTGAGTACAAGGTTAACCGAGCCGGTTCCATATGTAAAGAAAAGTATTCAAATGAAGAAATCTGTCCTTTTCCCTCAAAGTGCTGTGATTCAACTAGTACTTGAGCAGAGATGAACAGATTTACATTGTAGCCAAAGTCAATGTGTAAAGAAGAAATGTGTTGGAAGGTTGGGACGTTTTGTTATTGTTTAAAGAAGTCTTCAATTTGGGAAATACATCGATTCTTTTTCTTGCAGAGTTGGATAAGAAGATAAGAAATTACCACTCTTACGTATCTGTGTTAAATATGAAGCTACAGCCAGCAGCCAGTTAGCTTAGCTTAGCATAAAGACTAGAAATATTTGAGGACAGCTTGCCTGGTTAAAAAAGAATCTGCCAACCAGTGTGAGATTTAACGATTTAAAGCTGTTGCTAGGCAGATTTTGTTATCTGTGCACAGAGCCAAGCTGTTCCCCCCAATTTACAGAGTTTATGCTAAGCTAAGCTGCATACCATAGCTTTGCATTTAACATTCAGAGACAAGAGTGGTATCTATCTTCTCATCTGACTCTCGGCAAGATGGTGAACACACTTATTTCCTCAAATGTCTAACTTGTCCTGCAAAGACAATGTGTCTGTGTTTGACTGTATGTTCTGTGTACCAACCATTTTATTAAATCTAAAAAATCAGCAATCCGTTATAAAAGGGCCTGAGTTGATTGGTATACTGCATTTCTGATTTTACTGAAATGTTTAGCACAGAGGCTGGAGATTGCAGAGATTACATATAATAGTGGTTTGATGAAGAGGACATCAATAGTTGTCTTCACTTTCTCCTGAACACCAGTATTTCCCCTTGTATTTACAGAGTAGCCTAATGCTGACTCTTACAGATGAGTGTCTGTCATCTGTCAGCAGGAGAATTATTGTTTAATGTACTACCACTAATGTACTACCACCTGAGCTACGGCCCGTTTCCTGTATCTATTTAGCAAGTTCATGGTGGTTGTCGAGTTTCCTGAAACATTTTAGCACACCGTCAGTAATCTCCATCTAAATGCTGAGGGTGGGTTGAGCACAGAGTTACTTTAGAAACTGCTTAGACTGGAAAACGTGCAGTAGGCTTGCCCTTTATATCTGTGGCAGTTCAATCCTAAAATCCCTGAGGGAGGCGCACACCCATTTAAAGGCCCTTAAATGATGATTGATGAGGCATCCTCACAATGAGCATAGCATCTTCCACTGCTTTGGAAACAATCTGTTATACCCAAAACACCAAAAGCCAGGCCACTTTGTTGTATTAGGCCCCCTAATTTGCTTGCATCGGGGGAATGGAAGCCATTAGCCATTTAAGTGACAGCAGAGAGCTTCGAAGGGCAAGCTGTCCAGAGATGGAGAGTCCTATTTCTAACTGGAGGTCAGAGGGCTGCTAGTTTGTTGTACCCCTCAGGGGAGCTCACACAGCACACTCATGCTCCCTGTTAAAGATATCTCTGGAGAACATATGTTCAGGAGGAAATATCAGGATAAAGCAAATAGCAAGTTCGGCTAACAAGGGGGTAAAGTTGTTTCCTTTTCAGTTCTGAATCTATTACAGAAAGTGTGTGCAATATTACAACCTATTTGTCAGGGTGTCTTCTGTTTTGTCTCATAATATTTAGTTGTAGACAGACAGACAGACAGACAGACAGACAGACAGACAGACAGATAGACAGATAGACAGATAGACAGATAGATAGATAGATAGATACTTTATTCATCCCCAGGGGGAAATTTGTAAAATAGATTAATTTATTTTAATTAATTTAATTTCATAAAAGACTGAGTAGCTGTTCAGATTTGTCAGCACAATCTACGCATCAGCTAGTGTAGATCTGCATCGCATTCATTTGATTTTTCTAGGTAGAAGACTTGGTACCAGAACAATTTCTGTTTCAGCTCTTTTGTTCTATTTTTGTCATGACATTCCAATTCCAATTAACCATTCAACATGTACAACCACTTTTTCTGTTTGATTAATTCAAAGACTATTTATAAGAAGTTGACGTAGTTACTGTGATGTCACATGTTGGTTTATGGACTGTGGTTTTAAAGCCTCGGGTTCGGCTTTTGGCCATCGCCATCTTGTTTTTTGCAGGTCGCCATCTTGGTAATAAATATGCTAGCAGAGGTGATACGAGACGACAGAGCTAAGTAACAGAACACTTTATAAGAGATTTTTAGGGGACTAAAATATTTCAATGACCTTTCATGAACACTGTACAAACAGCAACAACTCCCAACCTGTCAATCACAAGGTAGCCTAAAGCATCCTCTGCTTTATGGTCTGTTTGACTATAAATGGAGCATCATTTACTAAATGAACATCATGCTGTATTGAAGAAGACTTGAAACTAGAGATTGAGACCATAAACTCATGTTTACAATGTTTACTGAGTGAATAAATCAAGAGAGAAGTATAGTCATTTTCTCATAGACTTCTATACAACCAGAGGAGTCGCCCCCTGGTGGACATTAGAGAAAATGCAGCTTTAAGCATTGTCTTCACTTTTCAGTGGTTGCCGCCTGGATAACTCCCAACTTTGTTTTATGCATGGCTTATTGAAAACATACAAACATCTGAAATGCTTAATAAGTGAGACCAAATAAATGTATTGAGGAAGTAAGGCTAAAACATGCAGTCAAAAAAAACAGAATGCACACAAGCCTTTCATAATAGATTCCATGTTACAAGTAGATTACAGTCATCAGAACAATATGAACATTAAGGCTCTCTTGTGGCTCAAAGGTGTACTGCATATATACATGTCAAATAAAAGACAATGCAAGACATTTAGCTAATTTATTTGGGTAGCCAATTAAAATCTCTTGTGACCCACCTGTGGGTGCCGACCCTGTCTTTGGGATTTACTGAACTAAACAATGTCCCCAGAGAACTTTATTTCAATGAGAACAAAGTGCAAATGGGAAGCAGTATTGATCATGTTGTGATCACCTACTGCACATTATTCATTATTTCTGTTCATGGTACATACCTTTCATGTTCTACAGATACAAACATTGCATGTGCCGCCCTCTGTATTAGTATGCTATGTAGAATGAAGCATTCAGACACATATAATGTGTTTTTAACTCTGTATCAGCTAGCAATATGAATTAAAAAGCTAATGTTTAAATAGGTAAACATAATGAAACAAGTAACGCATTTTCATTGTCAACTGTCAAAAATAATAAAAACGTTTTCATTGAGCCGCTGATGTTCTGAGCACAGAGCATAAAGTTACCATACACAGTGTACGTGCCACTGCATTTCATACTTTCACAAATCATAGAAATAACCTTGTTTCAGAAATTCTGGTGTAACAAATGTTCCACTCTGGACTGGTATTGATGCCCCTCAGCAGATGTACAGTAGGTGAAAATAAGAGAGAGAAATAGAAATTAGAAGAGTTAGACAGAGAAGACAGAAGCAGAGAGAGAAAGATCTTCACATGGAGGAATTACCAGAAAACAGACGAAGACAGATAGAAAACAGAAAGAGAGAGAAGATAAAATGCTCCTGCATCCACCAGAAAAAGTATTGACTTCAGCAGTGTGAAAACTTAAACCCTTTAAAGGATTCTTTTTTTCATCAATGCAACTAACGCAGAATGACCTGACTTATCAGACCAGAGCCCACGGAGCCCTTCGCCCTCACATTACAGATTTCCTACAGAGACGAATGGGAAAACTCGATCCTTTGTTTCTGCTCTCTCCAGGCCTACAAATCTTTTTCTGATTACTGGATGCGTGTGGGGACTCCGGATTATTGGGATATTGTATTTCCCTTTACCAGAGTTGCTGCATGCATTTGGGCGAACATAGTCACAACAGAACACAGTAGGAAGTTGGGTAATGATTCAAGAAAGAAATGAGAGAAAAAAGACACGTTTCCATAGCGTACACATTCTGGATTTTGGAAGAAAATCAAAAGACTATTTTGACACTCAAACCAATCATTCAATGAATCTAGAAGTCAAGGTTTCAATATTATACTATAAAAACAAATACCAGAAAGTTCAAACTGTCAATTATTATTCGTTTTATTGGAGGAATTTCACATCTATAAATCCAAGCTCTCAGGTCTTGCCCATTGTTTGAACCCTTCAGGTTTGAATTTAGCAAAAACTTTTGAGTCCTATCCAAATTTAGAATAATACAAAATGTTTTTTGAAAACATCAGGTTTCATTGCCTACCTTTTCTATACATTTATTGTTTATATCATTGTCTTCTGTTATTTTTTAATAGTTTGTTATAATTATACTATATCCTGATACCATGTTGAATGCATCGGCATAGTGACAATTGGGTTATGTCTGTTATGGTATCATTATTCTAGTAAGATGCCTAATGTTCTCTGTTTTGTCCTGTTGTCACACATTGTAAATACTGATTTCTACAATAAAGAAAAAACATTCCCCTAACCGGTCAGCCACTACAACTCTACTGAACATCAGATATGTGTTCATTTGATTTAATTGACTGTAAATGAACAACTGGACCTGTCAAAGTCGGGAGCTACCCTGGGAGCTACCCCCATTTAAAACTGCAATAACTTTTTATCACCACCAGGAAGATCATGCAATCGGTCACGAGTGTGTGTGAGTGACTGCAGCTCTGTGTCTGTCCATGGCTACTTCGATTCTTCTGCAGCAAACTGCATCATATTTTGGCTGGCCAGTTCTGGCTGTATGCTCAAGGACCTCTCTGTGTTGCGGTGACTCATACTTTTATTGTTGGTTTTATATTGCCATTGACTGCCTGCTGACTCTTCACTCTTAACCGACTCCCTGGCCGGTGCGGGGCCACATGTAAAAATACAGCTTAGTGCATTGCCCAACTCCAGCTGCTATTCTGCGCACAGAGAAACAGTTGGGTGATAATAATTTTCTCACTTTCCTAAAGGGAAATATCTGGCTTTTTAGCAGCTAAATACGCCACGATGTTCACCGTATCATTTCCTAAAAGAATGAATATTCAGGTCAATAAGCCAAACAATGAGACATGTCCTCATTCCATCCTCTCCCTCACCTCTCACCTCCCTCTCTATCAGATTAGCGACTCCTTCTTCTTTGACTCTCTGTCTCCAATCCATCCGTCAGTATCTTTGTGTCTTACTCTGTCTATTTGCTTTATGATTATAGAGTAGAAGGCATGGAATAGAAGGAATCAAGGGGATAAGGGCAGAAGAGAATGAGCCCATTCTGAAGGGCTGACATGACGGCCATTATTGTTGCATGATGGCCAATTATAACCTCTCTTTCCCCATTTGCTTTGGCGCAGCAGACAGGATTTCAAAGTGTAAACGTAGTACTGCCTCTTCAGTGACAGTTTACAGTGAGTGTTTCTCTTTCTCACAAAGGCTGCCGCCACATAAAGCGTCAAATCAGCACAGCAGCTTTCAGCCCAAGGCAGTGGCCACCACACGCTATAAATGAGTTTCATTGTCGTGGTGAAGCTGCCTCAATGACAGTTTAAAGTGAAAGTTGGAGAGAAAAGGAAGTGAAACTGGAGTAAAGTCATTTGACATCACTGTAACAGTATGGTTTGGACGTTCTACTAGAAAACAGTCTGATCAACAACAGTCTTTAGCTTTTGTTTCGACAGTTTGAGCTTATTTTTAAGTTAAAATTCCATTACATGCTGCTAAGACTGGGAGCCAAATTATATTCTGGTGTTGAATGTAAAGTCTTTCACATTAGAGAGAAGTTCCTTCTTTCTGATCCGACGTTGCCTTCAGTATGTCAGGCCAAAATATCCCAGCGCATGGTGAACCCGAATCTTTCCACAGCGAGATCTTGAGAATTAAATACAAGATTTAAATACAAGATGTCATCAAGGGACAAAACCCACTTTACCTTTTTGCACAGGAAGCTCTACTCTGCTCAGCTTTGATTCACAGAGAGAGCTGCAGACGCTGACGGTCTGATCGGACATTCACATTCTGCCACGAACGGACTGCATGAAAACAATTGGTATCGGAATGGGGGCTGAATCTTTCTCTTAATTTTCAAAAACACAATTATTATATTAATTATATTTTAAGTTGGACCCTCCCCTTCAATATCCCTCCCCAATAAATCCTAATTGTATATCAATGGAAAACATAGAGTGTAGTTAGGCACATTGATTTAAGCTAAATGGGAACGTCGGCATGCTAACATGCTAATATGCTGATATTTAGCAAGTAGAGGTGTGTATCTTTCCCTCTTAAGAGGATCCAATACGTATATCTATACACGATCTGTGATACCATATAAAATTGATACAGTTAACTATGTATTGATTCACTACAGTTTGATAAAGCACTACTTAGATGCGATCAGATTCAGCTCTGATCAGAGTTTAACCTGTGAAGTATTCTCATGACGTGTCAATAGCTCACTGGCCGTGGTTTAACATCAATGATAATAGTTTAATTTCAACAGTTTGGAATGCTATTCATGCAAATTTGGCATGGTAGCCAAACAGTAAAATTACAACCTCTGGGTCATGTGATGGCATCACAGTGGCGGGCCGTGTGTTTTAGACCTCAGCCTTCACTGCTGTCCTACTACAGTGGAACCACCTCCGAATAACCTCATTATCAGGCCAGCATGACGGGATGCTTCGTCATTAAAGGACAATGCATATAGTCAAACTCAATGTAATTAACACAATGACAAGAACAAACTCACAAGAACCAGTCACATATATTAATATATATATATATATATATATATATATATATATATATATATATATATATATATATATATATATATATATATATATTAACAAAGCAGGTAGAATAACATAAAACCCAAATAACACGATTCAACAGGCCTCTGGAAGAATGAAATCAAATATGATATTGGTGAGTTAAAAAGTTGAAAGAGCCTTCATGCAGTCCCAAAAATGATAGCAAAAAGAGTGTCATATTTTTCATTCAGTCTTCAGTCTGCAGGCGATTTAGATAGAGTTCTGTGTTTGTGTGTGCAGTGGGATGGAAGAAAATGAGGCATGCTGAGAGACACTGTAAGAGTCAGCTTCTATCAGTCTGTGGAGAGCTCCTTCATAACTCACAACACCGAAAATGCTAAATTGCAGTCAATGACAAAACCTGCTGAACATTTACAAATCCCCTTAATATCACAAATCAAAGCCTACATCAAATCACGAGGACTCCGTATCTCTAGTCATTGTGATTGCAGGAGTGGCATCATATAATATCACAATTGGCTTTGTCGGATTAATTGCCCTCCAGATGCGTACTGCCTATAGCCCGGGCGTCGCCTCAAGGACAGCCACCTGGCGTCTGCAGTGTGCTGTGAAGAGGGCTGGCTGCTCGTCACTGTTTGATCCTGCAAGCGCCAGCAAACCGGTGTTTTATCAGAACAGCTAATTATAGGCAGAGAGGGATGTGGAAAACGCATCCTGCCTCCAGAGGAATGCAGCGTGCCCACACATTCATTTGTGCACACATGGGCTGAGAGGCATCCGAGGTCTGGCACAAGGCACTCGTGTGATTGGTGAGTGCACGTGCATCCACACGGAGATGTCAGAATGTCTTCTGAGGTTCACCACCATCCATCAAGGGGACAGGACAGCAAAATGACACGGCTAACTGCGCTGCTATTGTTGGTCAGCGACAAACATTTCTCTGGCCCCAATTTGGGGCCCTTGAACTCGGCGGTCTTTGTTTGTATCCTCCCGTGACCCGGGGTTCTCTATTGTAAGGAGCTTTGTGGAGGTTAGGTCTTGTTTGGGGAGGTAGACATCTCGCTGGGCTTCGGTGGAAGTTGCTCTTGCATGCCGAGGTTACTCAAGTTCACCTGGTGCTGAGTTCACTTGTTGTGTTATTTGTTGTAAAAATGAGAACGCTAAGTCAAAAAAGAGCGCTTTTAGCTATCACTAACTAGAAATGATCATGTTTAATTGTTAATATTCATGATGATATACTGTGAAAATCTGTTTACGTCAATTAGAAAACGTTTGCTGGAGTTAACAGACAAATAAAATTCTAATCATCAATAATTAATAACGTTTTAATTTTTTGATTGTTTTTATTAGCCTTTTATCTAAAACGACAGAAGAAAGTCAAATTAATAATATATTAACAAAAAGGGACGAATAACAAAAAAAACAAAAGAACAAATGTTTCAGTTTCCGGACAAAATGTCAGTGAAAGCGAGGCTGTGCTCTCATTGGAGTCCAACAAACAAATCCTTGGCATAATTACAGAGATTTGGCAGCTGAATTATCAACCCCAAACTCTGAACATCAGTTCATCTAATCAGGAAAGTGTGTCGGCCTTCAAACATTCAAAGACTCCAGGTTCCTTTTTTATTTGCCATTTACCCAGGGTAGGTTTGAGTCATGAGGTCTGTGCCGAGTTGAAATGCAGATAATCCTCCGTGTGTGTGTGTGTGTGTGTGTGTGTGTGTGTGTGTGTGTGTGTGCGTGCGTGCGTTTGTGTTCTGCTTTCTGTTCAGACACACAGGATGTCAGCAGACGACGCTCTAGTCTCGGATGCCAACTTCAGGGCATGATTCATAAAACTGCTACTTCTACAGTAAAGCTTCCTCCACCTGCTTTGAGCACATTTCCCCATGTTTTCTCCGCGCCAATTTTCCAGCATGTTACAGAGCCCCTCCTTTAAGCACAGTCACGTAATATGAATTACAAGTAATTTTCATGGTCATGACAGAGCCGCGTGAGAGGAACTTGGCTCTTCTTTGCAGCAGAGGCCCCTCCGTAGTGTGCAGGAGATGGAAACGTTGATGTGTGCAATTCATCTTTATGTCAGAGGTGTGTGTGTGTGTGTGTGTTTGTCTGCCGGCTTCGCTGTGTCTATGCGCATATGTGTGTGTTGTATTCTGTGAGAGTGTGTGTGTGTTGTGTTTTATTGATAGATGTTCTGACAGCCAGTCGTCTTCCGCCCTGTCTGAGGAAGACGAGGCAGCCTGTTCTGATTTGTGAAGTGCTCAGAAGCTGCAGATGTCAAACAGCGGAGCAGTGAGTGGTTTGTGGATCTCTCTCTCTTCCTCTTCTTCTTCTTCTCTTTGTCCCTTCTCCATTGAATGCATTAGCATGCACACATTAAGAGAGGTCCACTTGAGCTAATTTTGTATTTCTGTGCCCAAAGAAAATACTGAATGAATGACTTCAAAGGGGCCAAATGTTCTTCAGAGAAATGTAATTTAAATTCAGCTGAAGCTGACCGAGAGCCTTAAAATCTCATTCATTGAACCCCCAGAGATGAAACTAAGTGCATACAGTAAGAGAATACAGAGAAGCAAAATTGTGCATTTTTGGTTCTGTTAAATCAAACTCAGGTCTGTTTGCCCAGTTAGCCTGATTAATTTGGGCTAATGGGAATCGAACCCTAGTGCTGACCAAGCAGAAGTAATGGTCAGTATATAACCTAGTTATGTATGCACGTGGATGGCAGTAATAAGCCCTGGATCATCACTGTACAAGTCTCTACGTGTCCCTTTCATCCTGCCATGTGGTTGATCTGCAATCTAATAATACCAGTGGCGGGCTGTGCATTATTATTAAGCGGACATTTTTAACACAAGAACTGGGCAGCGAGCGGTGAACAGCTGTTTATGTGGCGTCTCTTCCTGTTTCCTTCACCTACATTCCCCTGGGTCCTAAGTCCCTCCATGTACAGCTTCCTATCACCCTCTATCAGTGGCAGGCTGTGCATTTTATACCTGGGCCTTCACTGCTGTCCTGCAGCTGAACTACCACCACCTGATAACCACATTGTGGCGCCACAGCTATTATTCATTTTTAAGGCTGTAACTATGTACGTCTTCGTATTAAACCGTTCGGTACGAGTCATTTGAATAACAATCGATCATTTGAGAATGCAAAAGATATATATATAATGTTCTCAGATGGTCTGGCTGTGGGATCCACAGTCATTCCTTAATGACAAGCCACAACCCAAAGATATTAAATAGGATTTTACTTTCACAACTTGAATGTTGAACACACCTCTCTGCAGTGTCTTTCCTCCTCTCAGCACCTTGTGTCATGGTGCAGCTCAACTTAGTCAGAATGCATTTTGATTGGCTGACCTGAATTACCATCAGCCTCAGCTGGGCTGTTAAATTTCGTGATAGTCACGTGCTCGCCCACTGACCAATCACAACACACTCTGCACCTAGCGGGAAAGCTACAGATGAACACTGAGCTGCACGTAATGCTGACGTCATTATAGGCCGGCTAGCGGCTGCTGACACTTCAAAGAATACGCCCAACATGTCAAACTAAAGATCTGATTGGTTGAACACTATGACAATCAACAATATCGTCCCCATTCACTTGAATCTGCACTGGCTGCAGAGCCGAGTCTGCAGGCGTCTGGCATAGATGCACAGAGGTGAGATCTGAGAGCAACTGAGAGCAACTGAGGAAGACAGTAGCTGTGCAATGAGAAAATAAGATAATGGGAAAAATATTTTTATAAATTATAATACATGTAGTGCATTTAAGAAAAAGTATTCAATTATAAAATAAATTATAATCTTTTTTTTTTCTTCTTTTTTTAAAGCTTTGTGATTCTGTTTAGGCCAGCAGAGAAGGCCTTGCAGGCCCTGACGGCCCGCCACTGCCCGCCACTGCCCTCTATGTACCAACATACATTTATAACAAATACTACGGTTATCAGCGTTGCATGTGTGTCTGACCAAAATACCAAAAAAAGCAAAAAAGAAATGATTAATTTAAATTATTTTTTTAGTTTTTAAAGTGTTTTGTTTGGAATATGTATAATGAGCACCATTTAGTTTTCGCTACTGAGAATTTAACAAACATAAAAACATGACGGAGATAGGTTTGCAGTTTTCAAGAAGTATATTTCAGATTGCATCTCTTACACACAAGATAAAGTTGTGAACACCGGCTGAATATCTATTATCAGAATCATTATAACGGTGTTATAACTGCTACTGTGTAAAGGGAATGCTGCTGTTAAAAAGAACCCGATGTGTTTTAAAGTGTTCACAAACCAAATGTTGTAGCACTTTTGTTCATATAGCAGTACTTTTAAAATAAAAGTGCGCAATACACTACTTTTGAATTCATTATTGAATTTTGCACATAACAATGGGATTAATCGCAAAACAATCATGCGATTAAAAAATGTAATCGTTGCCCAGCACTACTAATAATACTCTACACTAATAATAAGTTTTTCTTCGCGAGCTCTTGGAGACACCACAGATCACAAATACACACATCAGAAGCATTAGAGTGCTGCATAAACTACTGTCAGAATTAGATCTCCCTGAAATCAGTGTGAGGAACCGGACCAGAACTAAAATGCAGCACATTTAATTTGTTTTCCTTTGCTCTGGACCAAATGAACACAACTACAGGTAAGAAAGCGCCCTAAAGGGTTTAGTTTGAACATTCTGCCCCAAGAACGAGCTGAATCCCAGCGACTCCGTCCAGCGAACTACTCAGGATCGTCATGGTTGTGACACATGTGGTACACTGAAAAAAAAAAAAAAGTAACATTTACTTGAAAAAAAGCTATGTAACAATTTGCACTCGGAAATTGTGAGTAATTTTTACTCAGGAATTCTCAAGTTAAGTTTACTTACTAGTAGGAATTGTTTTTATCCAAAATATGCAAGTAACTTTTACTTGCAAATTTCTCCCTGACATAAAATGTACTAAGCCTTTTATAGCAATCTTTACTCAGGCTACCTTTGGATCTAATTACAAAACCCCAGTAAAAATCAATTAGGTGTTTCATGTATATTTAACTAGCTTTTCTTTACTTTTTCTGTTATTGTGTAAATATTAAGTAATATTTACACAATATATCTTGTATCTACTACTTCTCTACACTAATCAAATATGACTGTTGCATTTTCTAAACTGGGCTACTGTTATTTAATAAAATTGTCTTAAGGCTTCTACAAAACATGAAACATCTTTTAAACTGCAGCAGTAAAGCTGCTGCAGTTTAAAAGATGTGAACTGTGAACGAGGTCACTGCTGACCAACACACAGCAATACCAACATATATAATCTGGTTGGCATTGCCAGACAAAACATTTCTAAATCAGTGCTGCCAATAACAAATTTAAGGACACAAACGCTTAGTCATTTAACAAACACTTTCAATTAGAAACGATGGGTATTGCTTGACAACACTTAGATACACATATAGATGAAGCCCATGAGCAGAAGGCAAGCCTTTGCCACACTTTGACAGTCATCAAGAACCTCTTTTCCCTCGATGACATTGTCAGCAGTGAAGCCTTTCTGTGATGCATTTCCATGGATGACAAGGATCTTCATGACATGTTGAGCATAGTCCTCTTCAATGACATCTTTGAAATTCAAATTTTCTAATGTTCATTTTTACATCTTCGAGTCTGATGTGTTCTCAAAAAAGGACAATAGTGGGGGAAACTACCAAAAATATTGAATGTGTTCAAATGCGTCATGATGTATCTATTCTCAGTGTATATGAGCCTAACATAATTTTATATAATATTAATATATGATATCTAAACTTTACCAGGCTGGGTGAATCCAGCATGGGTCTTTGGTTCCTGCAACTCCGCCCTTTGTCCCAAGTATCTCCAGAAAGTTGGTGGTGCAATTGTCGAATTTCGACAAAAAGGTTCGCTCCAGATGAACTGTGGTTATTCTTCTGAACTCCTCATTGACCTGAAACAAAAGACAATAAAAACATGATCAAGATGAGGTACCTTGCTAAAACAATTAATGCAGTAGTGCCAGTATAATTGAGCAGCAACACAAACTACGGCCTTCAAAATGAATCAGGGTGTTTTTCTAAGAATTCAAATGTATATGTCAAGTTAAACTATAACACTACTAAGTTGATTTTACCTTGCGTCAACTTGCTGATGTCAACTTGCTGAGCGTCAACGTCGTTTATTATCCTGTGAAATATATAGAGAATTATGTTAAAACATAAACACACAACAGTAAATCTGAATTTGACTTAAGTCTTCATATCGATAGCATGTTTTATCCCCACATAAACAAGTCCCCATGACGTTAATACTGAGATACACAGCAGGCCTGGTCATGTTGATATGTGGCACTAACTCAACACAGTACTGGAACCTTGTTTCATGCCCACATCCTTCATCATCAAGGACACCGCATTGGATAGAGACATAAGAGACAAGTTTAAAACTGATGACAGAAATATTAGTTACTGTAAAAATATGTCAGAATATGATAGTGACAAAATATTGTTACGTTTAGCACACGACCAAAGTGTGCTCGTTACTGCTCAGCTATGACTCCCTGTCTTGTCACATTTCCCTCATTCGACCTCGGCTGCAGTTGAGGATGTGAGAGAGAGCGCGCAGAAGTGGGCTTCACTTACTGTAACCAAAGTAATTCAGCCCCCCGCCCCCCACCTCGACGGGGCGCAGCCGGTCGAGCACAGTGTCCCCAGGCCAGCAACTTTTCAAGAGAGAACCCTGTAAAGTCGCGACCAAAAACAGCCACAAAATGTAGCGCCGTAAGCCATGTCTGTAATGCTGCCCCAAGTTAGCTAGCATGATAGCCTAACTAGCTAGCACGCTAAACTGACCAGTTTGCTACTCTTCCGTATTCACAACTCAAACACCGACTTGACCGAAGGCTCAACAGCAACGTAGAGCATTAATTAAACATATAACCTACCCCAATGGCTCCCGTCCATGAAGTTCCTCTCCTCAGGTGAAACTCAGCCGTCAGGTTCTGCTGTTCTGTCGTTCTGTCGTCTCATTGAAGAAAGGAGCGCAAAATCTCCTGACGTCACGAGGAGTACGCGGATATATATATACATACATATATATATATATATATATATATATATATATATATATATATATATGTCTAGAAGTCCCTTTTTGTTCGTATAATTGTTTTAATTCATCATTTCTAGAGCAAATGGTTTTAACTGATTTAGCATTTAGCATTTAGCATGAGTGACATGCTAACCACAGTTAGCTTAAGTATTTGTCCCTTTTGATTTAACAGTGTTCCGGAGCTTGTGACCACAACGTTGTCTATGAGAGTCACTGAAGCTGTTCTGTCTTTTACCAGCTATATTCTGTCCGATGAATAAACGTCTGGTTGGAGCCATCAAAAGATATCGTGTCCTGAATTAAACACAACGCAACGGAGAGTACGCAACTGCTACATCTGCAGCACTCAGCCCGTCTTTACTAGACCTGTAATTAATTCCAGCCAACGTTTGGTTTTTCCTTAAAGCATTACACCTTTAACATATATCAATTCCTGTCCAGAACATATTGAATATCTCAAAAAGACATTGAGCGCTGAGAGCACAGAGGAGCAGTATTTCAGTTTGAGGTATTTAGAGTCAAGGTGTTTGGAGATATAAATGCATAGAGAAATCACTCAAATTGATACTTAGAGAAGATAAACTCCTTAGGGAATCAGAGGTGGTGATTAAGATACAAAGGGATTGTTTTTTTCGTACACTTAGTTGTTGGGATCTAATGGGGCGTGTTTGGGTTATCAGCATTTAAGAAACTGAATTCTTGACATCAATAGAATTATTAATGTATGTAACAATTATTAATGATTATTAATAACAACGGGGCACCACCCTGCGAACAGGGACCAATAACCAAACGATAAAACTAAGTCTCATAATTAGTGGCCACTCGTAATGTCAATAGTCGGTGTATGACTATACATTCAGTGGCAGTGAAGGGTTAAATTCGAGCACAAGCTACTACATACAATTTCATTACATACATATGCACAAGTAATCACAGACGACTGCTCCTTAAAGTGTAACAGAGTTTATTAAATCAAAATAGTAAATGATCAGATCAATTAATATTGCAACCAACAAACGTTATCACACAATCTTATATGTCTGATACCTAAAGTCAAATGAATAGAATGGATGAGGATGTATGTATGTAAGTATGTGTGTGTGTGTGTGTGTGTGGGTGAGCAAAAAGCAGAGGGGGGGAAAACGAGGGAACAGCTCAGTGACGTGTGACGTCTCTCATGCGTGAGACCCAAAATGGCGGAGAGCCACAGGAGACCCGGTGTCTACACGTGCTGGTCGCTGTTCCGCACGTAGCTAGGTTAGCTCAAAGCTATATGTGTGTGTGAGGCAATCGGGGGCAACGGGGTTACCCAAGGGCTGCTGACTATGTGTGTGTGAGTTAGTGAGAGAGAGGGAGCGAAGTGAGAGAGGAGGGGGGGTCATGAATCACACTCTGTGTGCGGGCCGCGTTGTAGTGAGAATGGGGAAGTTGGCCGTATCGTACACAAAGTGCCGCTGTCGGTAGAACTGCCGGCAGTTATGTACGATAGCCGAGATTCCACACTTCACTCACAGAGCTGATTTAATGAGGAGAGAATATCACACTAAGTGTAATAAAATAAATGAAAATAATTCCCAAACAAAACAGATCTTCATCACTGCGGTGAGATGAGAGCATTGTCTTCCTATCACCCCGAAACTCGGTCGGCGAGACGAAGGTCCAGCCACCATAGGTTCAGTCTTTCGGTGATAATACACAAACTCTTTATTCACTAGCAGCGATGGACCTGATGCAGACAGTCACAGCAGGCAGTACCCAATATAGCGGGGCTCCGTGGTCCGCGTGGATTGCGCGATGGCGCGGTGTAACAAGACAGTGATTTAACACAACAGGGTGTGGGAATAATAACACATAAATGAATAAGCTATGCTAAGCTAATGCTAAGCTATGCTAAGCTACTGCCCAGATACCATGAATCTTACTGTGAGAAGCTTCGTTCGATGGGGCTCGTTCCCGTGCTGGGAATCGATCAGTCCTTGAGTGTTGACTCGGGAGCGCGGCTCTCGGAGCGGGCGCAGACTGTGAGTAGCTCGGTCCTCAGGAGTCGGTCGCACCCGGTAGCATGGCTCGCTCTGGAGTGGACGCAGGCTCGGCGGACATCGGCGCGGCGTTGCCGGCGCGGGGTCGGTCCGGCGCAGCTCGCTCTGGAGCAAGCGCGGGTCCGATCTGTTCTCGCTGCAGCGGGGACAGTGAAACTTCGGCTGAGACGACGTGGTCCGTGCGTCTCCCGGCAATCATCGGTCAGGAGAGGATTAGACGTCTTCCTGCCGGAGTGGTTGATGAGGCCTGTGGGTGAACGTCGGCTGAGGTAACGTCGTTTCGTTCCACCCGGTAATCGTCGGCGGAGAGAGGGGGTTCGTCCTTGTCTTCCTGCCGGAGGGTTTGATGAGGCCGCGCGGTCCTCGTGGCTGCGTCGGTAGCGTGATGCTGGAGGGGGGGGGGGGGGGAGAGCGTTTGTGTGCTCACTAGCGCGTTGAGGTGTGATCTGCAGGCAGTTTTGTTGGACAGTGGTTGAACCACAGGGGTCCTGGTGCTGTCTTGGCTCTCGGCCAATGAGATTGCAGCGGTGCATTCAGGAACCATAGTTTTTTTGGGGGGGGGAATTCACACCCTAATATGAAATTTTAGGTTTGCTCTCATCAAACCACAATCAGGATGAAACCTTTGCTTGCAAAAGGGAAGGCCTGATTCTCTTTGTTCACAGCACATGTTGAAGCCATATGGTCAGACCCCAACAATGTTCACTTGGAGAAGTGTGTTTCATGCTTCTGAAATGAACTCCAGATAAAACACTTTGCATTGAAATCAGTGGTCCAAATATGTATTTTGTGATCTACAAAGGAAATGTATGATTTGCAAATGTATACGATTTGTGCGTAATTTTGATTACTCAAGAATGCTATTCCAACCTACACACAAACACCAAGCAATTAGTACATGTGTAAATGCACAGGTCACAACCGGAATGAATATTCATATTTTATGTACAGACTTTTAACTTCATTGTCACAGATCTGAAGTGAGATGTCTAAATGTATAAAAATATTTGCGACATTGTTTTGTATTTATTTACAGATTGTTGAATGTGTGCGAACAGATTGCCTGATACGCACAGACTTTCCCAACAGAAGAACAAGTCCACCACCTCGCAGTAGCTCATTTAAACCATATACAATCGGCTACTGTATGAATAATAAAGTTGGTAAATGTAGGTATTCTAATTAAGGGGTGACAAGCCAGTCTGTGTATTTAGAAAACAAATGTTACTGAAAGTGTAGATGTCCCACTTTTCCAGCAGCACTTAAAGGCAGCGTGATTTGTGGCCCCACACACACGCATCATGGTAGGTTGTTTGCTTTTTCTGCATCATGGTTTGTGCTCTATTAAGAATTCAGATGCATCTTTTGCAGCACAGCCCTGATACTCTTGTGTCCCTTTTCTAGCTCTTTATTTTGCTGTGGTTACATTTGCTTCCAAAATCCACACCAAAGCAGAGTAAGCAGAGAAAGCCTTTCATCAGCACAGCTGGTGCCAAAATATCCTGTGAAATGCTGTTTAATATTCTCTCCCGCTCTGTTGCTGAAGAGATGCCACCTCATTGTTGGAATACTGTTAAGCAGTCCAACTATTGTTATCCTATTTCTTTATTGTTGGAATGCTGTTAAGCATTCCAAATATTGTTATCCTGTTTCTTTATTGTTGGAATGCTGTTAAGCATTCCAAATATTGTTCTTCGAATCTTTATTCAACTTCTTCTATTTCTTCCGTCGCACCTCTTCTTCTCCTTCATTTTTTAAGCTACAGAAACCATTCAACTATCAAAATGTTCAGCTCTTTCACCAGAGGGGTACTATGACTTTTCATATTTCTAACCTTTAAACTTTTTGAATGATTAAGCTTTTTATTTTCAATGGGATCTCTATGGAGAATATTTTCAAATGGCTTCAGGCACACAGGTGTTCGCGATTGAGCCAATTAGTGATGCTGATAAACACACAGACTCACAGACACACGCGCAAAATTACTGTGGAATCCCACAGATTCCCACATTTGACACGGAAGCCGTTAATTGAGAGGAAAACCAACTTTCTGCTCCATAGAGACCAATTTAAATTTAGCTTCAAAAACATCTTCCATAGAACACGGTACCCCATTTCTAGATCGCCAATTAAGCCACATTTTTTACACGACAGACACGATTTTTACATGATCTGTTCTTCAACTCATCCTTCCTCGCACTTATTAATATCGGAGCAATAGGAGCTACGGTTATGGGAGTTTTGAGGATTTGTTTGAGAGGTGTTTCCCTGTTTTATCTCCATGAAATGGCTTCAGGCACACAGCTGTTTCCGATTGAGCCAATTAGTGATGTTGATAAACACACAGACTCACAGACACACGTGCATATACACTCCTCTCCCTCTCTCTCTCTGTGTCTCTCTCATACAGTCATTCAGGTCTTAGGGATCTTTAGAGGTCTTTCCCCCCTCCTCCACCCCCCCCCCCCCACACACACAAACACGCCATTTTTAAATAAAAGCCCCACAGACTAAATCCTAACTGAAATGCTTGTGATGAGCCTGTCATTTAATAACCGGTTTGTGTTTATCTAACATTATGATTCTGTCTCCTCTCCCCTTCTCCCCCACACCCCACACCCCATTTCAAAATAAAAGCTCCAGAGAGTGAATTCTAACTGAACTGCTTGTGATGAAGCCTGTCATTTAATAACCTCTGTTTATGTGTGTCAAACATTATGATTATGTCTCCTCTCCCCCTCCTTCCCCCACCCAGCCCCACCCTTTCAAAATAAAAGCCCCATGGATTAACTGTATGTAAACATTAAGTTCAAAATTAGGCTTTTTTGTTGAAATTATGAATGCTCTTACTAATACTGCGACAACTACTACTGCTGCTAATATTTCTAGTATTACTACTACTACTACTACTACTACTTCAACTTTTGCTGTTGCTACTATTACTTGCTGTAATATTATTGCTATTACTGCTACCATAAATATTATTACTACCACTGCTGCTATTACTACCACTACTATTATTACTTATACCACAACTGCTAATACTGCTCTTCCTGCTACTACCAGTACTAATAACCAGTACTAATACTACCACAGCTATTAGTATGACTGCTACTAGTACTACTACTGCTGCTACTTCAAAAACTGACTTTACTTTTCCTACTACAACTACTACTTATTATAATACTACTACTGTTATATAAAATACTACGACCACTACTGCAGCTATTACTAAGACTACTGATACTACTACTTCTACTACTTCTTCGAATTACTAATACTTCGACTACAACTTCTACTGCTTCTACAAATATCACTACTGCTACAGCTAGTACTTATTCAAATGCTACTAATACTTATACTGCTAATAATACTTCTACTACAACTTCGACTACTACTACTACAACAAATATCACTACCGCTGGAATTCTTTTAAGCTACAGAAACTGTTCGAATATCAAAATGTTCAGCTCTTTCAGGAGAGGGGTGATATGACTTCATATTTGTAATCTTTCAACTTTTTGAATTATTCAGCTTTTTGCAATTTTTAAAAAATTGGATATCTATTTTCAGCAATGCTTTTGAGATTCATTTCAGCTTTCAGCATTCCAACGCATTTTCAGCAGGAAATGCATTTTCTAGTTTCCTTTGTGTGGCTGTGTAGCTTGATGCAGGAAGTCAGGCCGCCTGTGCTTACCTTGAAGGCTCCTGCTGCTTGTCACATGCTTCTCTGATGTCGGGTTTTAAAAACTCTTTATTTGCATATGATTCCTCCGTTTGGCAACTGACATGTTAAAATATTTGAAATGACTATGACTGTTAACTGTTTTTCCTTGTGTTAAAGCTGTGTACATGGGGCTGCAATAGAAGATTCTGCATTTAAAGAGAATGGAGAAAGTCTTGATTTAGTCTTTCCTCTATCATGTTAATAGTGCAGATTTAAGTACATTTTGTTGCAAAATTATTGTTTTAAAGTAACAGTGTGTAGCATTCAAGGGGGTCTTTTGGCAGAATATATAATATAAGAAATTTATTTTAATGTATAATCGCCTGAAGATTACCTTGAAATGAGCCGTTTATGTCTATATACGTCTTATCATGGAGAGACTGCCAGGTTTCTACAGTAGCCCAGAACGGACAAAGCACACATTGGCTCTAGACAGGGACATTTGTGTTTTTGCGTCGGCCACCGTAGTTCTCCTACACTCTTGGCACACGGGAGAAGTTTGAGTTGGTTGCAATCTGCAGTCTCATCACCAGATGACAACAAAACCCAAACAATGCACCTTTCATCCAAGTAGGCTGAAAACATGAACAAGTCAGCCGGATACAGATGAACCAACTTTAGCTTAATTAGCTCGCTAGCTACAGCTGAAAAGAAATCTGCCATTAAAAGTTGTCATTTCTGTTGGCAGGGTCAGGCTGCTTTGTCTACCTCTGTCTGAAATCGACTCTGTTGAAATTACCATTGTACTCTGCGTTATGTATCACGTGAGAATGGAAATGACATGCCTTGCAACAGTGATCTTAAATCTATAAATGGGCATGGCATTGAGCTCATGCAGAATTAAGCCTGTTTCATGTATGAGTTGGATTGTCTGGCTCTTGCCAATAAAGAACTTTAAACTCCTTCTTTTCATGCCCCCAAATTTGTGGGCTCTCGGGCTCAGAGGGGGTAGCATAGATCGTCGAAAAAATGCACATATCGAGAGCGAATATAATGCATGTATACATGTTATATACCAGATTAAATAAAAAAGTCTGGGCAATACTATCATCTGAGACATTCTTACAAACTCCAAACACAATTCTACACAATTAATATAATCAACTACAAAATGTACCACAATATCACATATATTTCGCCATGACTCAGCGAGCAACGCACTCAAAGCTCCGAACACAAAGCTAAACGCTAACACGGACAACCGAGATATCACAGAGCAAGAGAATTCAACACAGAATCCAGAGATATCTTCCAAATGTCTCTCTGTGAAACCAGTACAGAGCTATGAGCAAACAAGCGGCAGAACAATGCTTCACTGCCAAAAAATCATATATGTACGTATATCCTGTGTGTTTTCTGAGCTGTTTCCTGAAGGGGGGGGGGGGGTCAACCAAGCTTGTGGGACCCAGGGGGAAGGGATTTGACTTTTGGCGAAAGGAATTTTACGCAGGGCGAGGAGCGGCGCGTTTTTGATTTTTACTGGCTAACGATTCTGTCAATCAAGCCCACGTTACCCCCACTGTCTTCTTGAGATTCTGACGCGTTGAACGAGGTGTCATTCTCTAAAATTGACCAATCATAGGCTGAGATAGCCTCACATAGACACAGGCAAACTGCAGTCAGATGAGAATGGATCCATGTTTCACAGCTCAGATAGGATCCAGGCTGTCAAAAGTATGCTAAACTGCTATATTTGGATAGATTGAACACTATTAGTGATAAAACAAGTGAAATATATAGTTATATAGTTTATATTTATATCTATACTGCACACTTGTGGTCAAACTACAAAAAAAAGAGTTTACAGAGACTTCAAGTAGCGTACAATGATGCCATGAGAATACTTTTAAAGAGAGCGAGATGGAGCAGTGCTCGTGAAATGTTTGTGGCTGCACGAGTCAACACTTTCCAAACTGTTTTAAGAAATTTCATGTACAAATTCATCTGTAGACTTAATGACTCTGTAAATGGGATCACACTTGTTTTAACCAACATAAGGTTTAGCACCACACGCTACCAGTCCAGCTGTGGCGACATTGGTACAGCTGTCTCTTTGTAAGGCATTGCTAGGCCTATGTACTTTTATTGTTTGTGTCTGTCTTTTTATGTATCTGTGTGTATGGACCCCGAGTCTGAAATAAAGTCTATCTATCTATAAAATTACAATGGAACAGCTGGAACATGTGACAATTTAGCTTGACCCCGCCTGACCTCTCTGACCTAAAACCTCTCTAACGTTGTCCTGCTTCACTTTATGAAAGTTAAGTTTTGCAGAGAGACTGTTCACATGTTGTGCTATGATTTTGAAGATTTTAGGCTTTCAACTGAATTATTTCACAGAAATAATATCAATAAAAGTGCTTTTTATTTTTTTTTTAGGCGAACCTAAAACTTTTCAATTTGAGCTGTGTGCCATCTTCATTTACTCTTCGCCAGTAACATATACACCGATTTTACACATCTGAACAAATCTCACAGACATGTTAAGTGCACGCACAATTTGCAGAGACACTTGAATTCTGCTCAAGGTTGAGGAATAATACCTCCATGCAACCCTAATACCTGCACTTCTGGCATTTAAAAGCCTTTTTATTTGAACCGATTAAACATTTTGCTCTGCAGCAGTCAAATCAGTAGGCCTTTGTTCAGTGGCGGCTGGTGGAACATGTTCTAGGTAGGGCCATCCTATCAATTTCAGCAAACATCCCAGTATGATTTAATGCCAAAAAAAATATTAGTATCAAACACGCATTATTACTTGGCAGTTAAATATTTAACATGTATTCCAACACGAAAACAATCAGTAAATAACACTTATATAATATAACATGTTCATTTATTGAGATGCCGCTATGGACCTTGTTATAGGAGGTAAAGATCAGGAGAAGTAAACATGAAGTGTAATTATGAATACTGATGTTAAATTAAGCTATGATGAGTTTTCACTGTTAATTTAACATCTCTATTACATGTTGATGCCTCCATGACCAAGTTAAGCAGATGAGACTGAGGACAACTATGTAGAAGAAAAGATGTTCACTTTGCCCAATATGTAGCTTGACAGAGTTCTCATGTGTGTCCTGGTGTTCTCATGTTTCCTTACCTCCTCATCCCTCACTCCCTACCCTGGTGTTCTCATGTTTCCTTACCTCCTCATCCCTCACTCCTGTAACTGTCCGTGCTGGATCCTTCCCCGTTGTTTTAAAAAGCTAAATGAGTTATTAGCATGACATCATCCAGCTAGCTAACCTGTCTGGTGTACAGCTAGTACAGAAGCTTCGCATGTACTGCTTCCCTTTCCCGCGAGTCTGCTGTCTGATTGTGAGGTCAGGCTGATCTGATATCAGCTCTTTGGCTGCAGAATCTCCTCAAAGTTCTCCTCTCAAACGGGTCTTGGAGGAGGAGTGCTCGCCTGTAGAGACTTCTCCTGATGAGAACGCGCAGCGCGGGGCCTGCTCGTTCTGGCCCCACGCTGAATCTATTTGAGGGCACTGATTGGCTAAATTGTATGTCACTCATTTATATCTTGAATCAGCAATTGGCTAAACTGCTTCATAGACCCGCCTCTTTTGGGCCAAAACGATTAGGCCCCCCAAGCTGCGCGTTCTCAGAGTGTCGAGCACACAGACAGAGAGCACGAGCAGAGAGCACACAGACAGAGAGCACACAGACAGAGAGCACACAGACAGAGAGCACACAGACAGAGAGCACACAGGCGGGCACACAGACGAGCAGGAAAAGCATATATTTTGCGCAGATATCATACTTTACACACATTACTGGGTACATTCCATCGTTCAAAAACACAAATATTGACAATTTGTATAATTTATGATTTATAATTATTTATTATTTTATTTATTTTTTTGTGTGGCTCATGGTGGGGCCAGGCCCCATGGCCCTCTATTGACCAGCCGCCACTGCCTTTGTTAAAACATGACCGACTTTCCACGAAAGCCAGAGAAGGTGAATACATCCATGAACCCGGCTGCTTTTTTACACCTTATTTGGTGCAGTTGAATCCAATCCTGGACTATGTATCCACTTGGTTTTGGCTCCTGTCAGGAGTAGAGAATGCCTCGATCAAATCCCGTCTGCATGAGACAACAGCTGCCCTGCCAGCCTGACACAGGTGATTTCATGCCACTTTCAAGTGAATTCCAGAGAGGGCAATTTAAGGTGAGAATCCAATCAAAAAAGTGCTCCCGTACAAAACCCATAATAAACTTGATTTACTGAGCTTTTTTGGCTCCTGTAATTTTCCGATGCACCTGTCCAAATACCTCCAAGACCATCTCTTACTACTTTTAAAGTCACAGTGAAATTAAAAACAATGTCCTTGATTTTATTTATTGTACTTCATGGAAAAGAGTTTGTTTATATAGTGACTACCACTGGTACATAAAATCCATTTATTACCACCGAAACAGATTCCGGGGCCTGAAGCTTCTCAAAGTTCAGTGACTCGCAAGATCATCGGACAGCAGTAACCTTTTCCTAAGACGCAACAGATGCATCCCAGTGCTTGTGATTTTACCCTTTTGAGAAATCCATAATTTTTGACGGCTCAAGATTAATAATGTTTTTTCCAATAAACAGCTGACCTGAGCAATCCTGTGACTGATTACAAATAGCCTGCTTAAATGCCGCTGTCAGTTGTTAATGGTAAAAAGGACGGCGCCAATGACGGCCGCAAAACTATTTCTGATTTGGACCAATCCAAACAGGTGAGAAGAGGTGAGACTGTAAAACCTCATATATATACAGTATATAAGAGTACATGTGGCATAATCCAAGGATATTCTGGAGATGACGAAGCATATTTTGGCTCACAACTAATTAAACTGTTTTGAAATGGAGCTGATTTCCTTTTGTTCTTCAGGCCAATGAGACATGTATTCCTTATGGGGACACAGCTTTAACATCTGATGGCATCACAGGACTGAGAGAGTGACCTGGAGTGAATTCTTCCTGTTGAAGTTTCTTTGCAGCTCTCCAGGGCGAAAGCACATAACTAAAGAGTGATAATTGATGATAGAATGCTTCTGGTGATTTGTGAGGCTCAGGATCCAGAAACGAATCATTCACTGCTCACACACAGACACAGCTGACTCAGAGGAGCTCATTGCTGTGTGTAATGGATCTCTACTGACATCTAGTGGTCTTAAGACGTAAACTCAAGTTTGGGACGATTCACAAGCTATTTTGGTTTATATACAGTGATATCATTTTGAACAACACATCTTAAAATGTATTACTACAAAATGTGTCCTCGAGCCAAATGAATACCTCCATAAAGCAAAGCGCAAAAGAATCCTCGGGGCAAAGCTACATGCACTTCCTTTCCTGTTCTTGGTCAAGTCAGCTTCTCCAAAGAATAAACCTCTATTACAAGGATGCATCAATGAAGCCTCACTGCCTGAACCCTGAGAAGCTGCAGCGTTCACCTCAGCAAAGCACCGAACAGCACTGCGTAGTCTTAGTAACTGCCCATCAGCATCAAGAAGTTGTTTCACCAATACGATGCCATTGTCAACCCATTCCCCATAATATGGTGATTTATTTTTAAATGGAATATTTTTGTTCTTCCAAATAAGTAGAAATAAAATTATGATCGCAAATCTGTTTTCAGGCCAGCAGAGCTTGTTTATGAAAATGTGCAGGTAATTTAGCAATTTTATATTTTTTCCACCCAATTAAATACATCCAAGGGTTAAGGGAAGGTATTCCTATTGCTGTCTTTGTCTTTAAGATAAGATATACTTTATTGTCCTGCAGGGAAATTTGTTTCGCTGCAGGACACAATACACTTGCCAACAATGTCACAATCCACATGTATGCATTGAACATAGATGATACACACACTCATGAATAAACATGCTGAGAAACACATGTCAACTTTAAACAAAAGAAAAAAGTGGAAGGAATTAAAAGACAACAGTTTTGAAAAATAAAACCAAACTAGAAAATGCATTTCCTGCTGAAAATGCGTTGGAATGCTGAAAGCTGAAATTAATTGTGAAAAAATTGCTGAAAATTAAGAAATGGGAGACTATCTGTCTGACAAATGTTGAAGCCCGAAAGCATTTAAACTGCACTGCTGAAAAACCTTCTCGTTGAAATGTCTAACTATGGTGTCTATAGCTGAAAGTATGAGGAAGAAGAAGGCTTTGAAAGTTGAAGTATAACAGGATTTGAAGATTTTCTCCATAGAGATCCCATTCAAAAGAAAATTGCAAAACGCTTAATTCAAAAAGTTTAAAGATTACAAATATGAAAAGTCAAAGCACCCCTCTCCTGAAAGAGCTGAACATTTTGATATTTGAACAATATCTGTAGCTTAAACAAATTTCAGAAGTAGTGATATTTGTAGTAATAGTAGTAGAAGTTGTAGTTGAAGTAGAAGTATTATTAGTCGTAGAAGTATTTGTAGCATTAGAATAAGTAGTAGTAGTAGCAGTAGTGATATTTGTAATAGTAGTAGTAGAAGTCGTAGTTGTAGTAGAAGTATCATTAGTAGTAGAAGTATTAGTATTTAGAAGAAGTATTCGTATTTAGAAGAAGTAGTAGCCTAGTATCAGTAGTAGTAGTAATAGCTGTAGTAGTGGTCGTAGTATTTAATATAACAGGAGTGGTAGTAGTAGTAGTGGTCGTAAATGTAATGGCAGTATTTGAAGTAGCAGTAGTAGTAGTACTAGTAGCAGTCGTACTAATAGCTGTAGTAGTATTAGTACTGGTAGTTACATTAATAGCAGTTGTAATATAAGTAATAGTAGTAGTGGTAGTAATAGCAGTAGTGGTAGTAATAATATTGATGGTAGCAGGAATAGCACTAGTAATAGTAGCAACAGCAAAAGTTGTAGTAGAAGTAGTAGCAGCAGTAGTAGTAGTAATACTAGAAATATTAGCAGTAGTAGTAGTTGTCACAGTATTTGTAAGAGCATTCATTATTTCAACAAAAAAGCCTAATTGTGAGCTTAATGTTTACATACAGTTAATCCATGGGGCTTTTATTTTGAAAGGGTGGGGCTGGGTGGGGGAGGGTGGGGGAGAGGAGACATAATCATCATGTTTGACACATAAACAGAGGTTATTAAATGGCAGGCTTCATCACAAGCAGTTCAGTTAGAATTCACTCTGTGGGGCTTTTATTTTGAAATGGGGTTAGGGTGTGGGGGAGAAGGGGAGAGGAGACAGAATCATAATGTTAGATAAACACAAACCGGTTATTAAATGACAGGCTCATCACAAGCATTTCAGTTAGGATTCATTCTGTGGGGCTTTTATTTTAAAATGGCGTGTTTGTGTGTGTGGGGGGGGGGGGGTGGGGGTTGGGTGAAAAGACCTCTAAAGATCCCTAAGACCTGAATGACTGTATGAGAGACACAGAGAGGGAGAGGAGTGTATGTGCGCGTGTGTCTGTGAGTCTGTGTGTTTATCAACATCACTAATTGGCTCAATCGCGAACACCTGTGTGCCTGAAGCCATTTCATGGAGATAAAACAGGGAAACACCTCTCAAACAAATCCTCAAAACTCCCATAACCGTAGCTCCTATTGCTCCGATATTAATAAGTGTGAGGAAGAATGAGTTGAAGAACAGATCCTGTAAAGATTGTGTCTGTCGTGTAAAATATGTGGCTTAACTGGCGATCTAGAAATGGGGTACCGTGTTCTGTGGAAGATGTTTTTGAAGCTAAATTTAACATTGGTCTCTATGGAGCAGAAAGTTGGTTTTCCTCTCAATTAACGGCTTCAAATGTGTAAATCTGTGGGATTCCACAGTAATTTTTCTACGACAAGGACAATATTAGCAACTTCTACATCCAGAAATTATGCATGAAGAGTGAAGATTGTGGACACAGTGGCAAAACACAAATGCTTTTTTCACAAGAATCTCAAGCTGCTCTTCACTCTAGCGGTGACATCACGCACTCTAAGCTGCGCAATACACACCCATTATAAAGTCAGAAAAGGGCTGAAAAATCATAAAAGTTCAATTGCTGCAGTTCAAAAAGTTTAAAAGATATCAAAAAGCTGAATCATGTTGGCAATAGTTGAGGGTTTTCTCAACATTTGAAAGTTGAAATGGTGTCTGTAGCTGAAAGTATGAGGAAGTTGAAGGATTTGAAAGTTGAAGAAGTTTAAGAGGATTTGTAAATATTCTCCATAGAGATCCCATTCAAAAAAAAGTTGCTAAAAGCTTAATAATTCAAAAAGTTTAAAGGTTAGAAATAGAAAAGGTCATAGCAGACATGAGCTGAAGGAGCTGAACATTTTGATAGTTGAACGGTTTCTGTAGCTTAAAAAATGAAGAAGAAGAAGCGTTGCGACGAAACGGGGGACGGAAGAAATAGTGGAATAAAGAAACAGGATAACAATAGTTGGAATGCTTAACAGCATTCCAACAATTCTGATTTTTGGAACCAGATTTTGCACTGCTCTATTTTAATTTTATATACTATGTAACATATACTATATATTCACTTTCTTTATCACTAAGAGTGTTCAATACATCGTAATAAAGCAGTTTGCAATAATTTTCAGTCATGTTCAGTCATTTCCAGATGTCATGTGTCACAGGAGTTCACAGGTAGGACCCAAACGCAAGACCACAGGAGACAGGAGTTGATATAAACAGGTTTTATTTAGCCTGAATAAAGAGGACAGGAAGGTGTGGAGCCCGTGGTCCGACACCAGAGAGTAGGCAGATCGACGGTGTGAGTCCCGTGGCTCGACACCGGAGGGCTGGCAGCTTGACGGCGTGTGTAGTCCGTTTAACACAAAGGAGGGCAGAGCGGCGGTGTGTAGTCCGTAACCACCAAGGAGGGCAGAGCGGCGGTATGTAATCCGTTTAACACAGGACACCTCACCTCCTGAACCGGGACTTCTTAAAAACTGAAGAAGATGTGAAAAGATATTTTTTAAACTTTTATCACCACGGCTGTAAAAATAAGACGCTCTGCTGGCTTATAAAACAAACCGGTGTTCGAGAGCACGACGGTCCGAGAGTCCTCCAGGACGCAGACCCTCAGGACCAGCTGGATCTGTGTGTCAGTGCTCCAGGTCCGGAGAGGCTGCCACAAGACCGGCCTCTGAGGGAAATTAACCTTCTGCTGAACAACAAAATAAATGAACGTGAAGTTGTGTGTGTGTATATATATATATATATATATATATATATATATATATATATATATATATATATATATATATATATATATATATATATACACCTTATTTGTAACATATATATATATACAATATATATTTTTTTTAAATAAGAAAATTAAGAAATGGGAGACTATCTGTCTGAAAAATGTTGAAGCCCGAAAGCATTTAAACTGCACTGCTGAAAAACCTTCTAGTTGAAATGTCTAACTATGGTGTCTGTAGCTTAAAGTATGAGGAAGAAGAAGGCTTTGAAAGTTGAAGTATAACAGGATTTGAAGATTTTCTCCATAGAGATCCCATTCAAAAGAAAATTGCAAAAAGCTTAATTCAAAAAGTTTAAAGATTACAAAAATGAAAAGTCAAAGCACCCCTCTCCTGAAAGAGCTGAACATTTTGATATTTGAACAATTTCTGTAGCTTAAACAAATTTCATATTTTGAATGCATTACCTTTTAATAGTGTTTTATATAATTTCCAATAATCCTTATTTATGACAAATCAATCATGTTGACTTTTATTATTAACAACCTAACACTTAGGTTATATTAGCACTGATTCTTCAGTCGATCTGATTGTTTAATTATAATATAGTTTAATATAATTGAAAATATTTTCAATTATATTAAACTATATTATAATTAAACAATTATAAAAACAAAGATTATCTAGCAGAATAGCACTGATTACCTTGTTTTCTATTTCAGAGACGGCCAACCAAGTCTATGCGGGACTGTTGACATTTGTTTTTATTACTCCAAGTATATATTCAATATGTCTCCAGATATCAATGAGGTCCATCCTATATACATTTACTAATTCATATACTCTATCCATGTTTTCATCATCACAGTTTTAAAGTCTCCTCTCATAAAACTTTGGATGAGGGGAATGTCGATAACAGCTGATTCATTTGTCTCGCTGTTGTTGAAAATATAATTGCATTGTTTTTTTTACAATTGGAAGCATATATATTAACTGAGATTGGTTAATATCTATAAAGAGGATTATCATTCTGTTATTTGTATCCGTTATGTGAAAGATAATATTTCCTTTAATAAGCCAGCATCATTCTTTCAACGTTACGTGCGCGCGGAATACGCCGCACTTCCGGGTCTGTCCGTGCGGAGGAGAGGCGTCGTTGTGGGCGCAGCATCCACAGATACAAAGAATACGGCGACGATGGCTGATCTATCTCTGTACCTCACTAACGTCAGTGTGTCCATAGGACAGAGCATGGACGTGGAGCAGGTCGGTACACGCGCTCTCCTTTACTGCCAACACTTTGTCTCGTGTGTTTACTGCTGTGATGTCGTCCTGTGCCTGTAGCGCATTGTGGTCAGCTGTGTGCCATGTCCGTCTGCTTCTCGTGATATTACGCTAGAAATAGATATGTTTCTATTTGTCATTAAGTCATCCTAGGCCTTCAACATAATTGTCATCCCACCTTGAAGCTGAATTGACCACCGACTCCCTTTATTAAATATTCCCATAATAACATCCACTGTCCTCATGTCTGCTGCTGATGTCCAGACTCCGGCTCCAGGCTTTGAGAGTGTGGAGCTGGGGGAGCTGGAAAAGAGAGAGGAGCAGCAGAGGGAGAAGGTTCCCCGCAGGATCATCCATTTCTCCAGCGGGGAGACCATGGAGGAGTACAGCACCGACGAGGAGGAGGAGGGGGACAGGGAGCCGGAGAGGAAAGACCTGCTGTCCTCCCCGGCCGATGCAGCGAGGGTGAGGAACGCTGGAGGGACGGGGAATTCATGTGTGTGGGGGTACAAGGAGCTAAATGAGGACAAGGGGAATGATGGAGGAAGCACGTGTGTGAGTGTGTGAGCATGAATCTATCCTTCACAAAGTTAAAAGTGTCCTCTTGACTGTACGTTGTTGTGTTGCAGTCTAAGCTGACCTGGGGTCCATACTTCTGGTTTCACATGTGGAGAGCTGCCACGTCCACCATCTCAGGTTTGTTCACATCATGACGTAAAGCCTGACGGTGGAGATCACCATGGTAACTATGCTGCACCTACACCGAGGCAGGTTAACGTGAGAGGATCACATCACAACTTGTGGAATTCAGGTGGAATTCTGAGCGATCAGCTCACTGTTAGATTGAGTCATCAAGTCATGAAAAGCTAGAGAGGTCATTTTTATTAGTCAGCAGAATCATTCTGCCAACCATAATGATGATATGACAGAATCTTTTTTACACACCGGTGTGTCCACATCGGTTTTAAAGCAGGGCTTCTAACAAACAGAGAAATTGTAGTTTACCTCATCGACAGTCAAATGAACGGTGATTATAGCTGCATGGTAATTGCACACACTGCCAATTAGCTCAGTATATTATTATTAATTATTTAATTATTAATACATTTCGGTCAAATAAACCTGTTTGACCTCTGCTCTTGTCTGCGTTTGCAGCAGGAAGAGCCTTACTTTACTTTTAAGTCACTTATTGACATTTGTGTATTCGTCATTATGTAAATCAACAAAAAACGCAAAATAAATAGATCCCTTGATTTAACTGAAAAAAGTCAGCGTATCTAAAGGGACAATCCGCCACCTTTTATGTGGATGTCCAATCGGTACAGAAGGTACATTTCCTAGTTCGTGCTATATTGACTGATCCTCTTATTGTTTTCCAGCCTGTGACTACCTGGGGGAGAGGATGGCCTCCGCCTTTGGGATAACATCAGCCAAATATCAGTACGCTATTGATGAATACTACAGGGTGAAGAAGGAGGTATGTTGCCCAGAGGTTCTGTAGTTATGAATCCACGCTGTTTTGATTTGGTTCCCCGGCTGATGTGAGGCTTTCTGCTGTCTGTGTGTCAGAGGGAGGAAGAGAAAGAGGAAGACCGCCTGTCAGAAGAAGTGGAGCGATCCTTTGACCAGCTGCCGTCTCAGGAAGACGAAGACGAGCCAATCGCCGTGACAGACCGGCCAGAGGCTCAGCCTGAGGTGACCTATCAGATCGAAAATGAGAATCGGGCGTGTTCGAGCACCATCAGAGTACCTGCTATCGTCACCGCAACCTAACTGACCCTAGAAACCTATGTCTGTCTGTCCGTTAAAGAAGGAACACTGTCTTGTTTCACCGAGCACCGTTTGGTTTGTGTACGACGCAGCTGTAGATGGGCTGTGCTGCTGTATTGTGGTTGTTTGGCAGGAACAGTAGTGGTGGAGTGAGTGTCCTTATGCAACAGTGTAGCAACTAAGTACCGGCTGGATAATGGAGCAATATGATATTTGAATGTATTGAGTTGTGTGTGTGTGTGTGTGTGTGTGTGTGTGTTATGAAAAACATCTATTGTGTTCCAATTCATCTGCCAATGCATAGATGTGTTCCCATTGTGACAGTTTTCCAGTTTGGTTAGTTGTTACATTATTCAGCTATCGTGGTATCAGTTGCTACAGCAGCCTCTGAAAACGTGAACAGCTGCTGTGGAGTGAAGGCTCCATGTTGCTCCCCTGTGCCTCCGATCGACCTCACACTGTGCCTAAATCATCAATACAGCCGGGTCAGTGACAGATCTGGACAAAGCATACTTGGAACAGAATTGGAAATGACTGCCGGCCATTTGAAGATGTCAAATAGCCGTTGATTCAGTGAGGACACATCAAGGACTTGTTCACATAGTTGGTGCATGTACATCAGCTGTTTTGTCCAGATCTGATCTACCTGGTGCATTCCTGATACACCGGGCTGCACCAAAGAGCTGGCCCCTTTGACTCTCCCTCACATGTTGATTTGCCCTCTGTGTTTGTGTATTAATGCATATTAAGCTTGTATTGCACTCAATGTCTGTGTGAAAGCACTGATCACGTTTAGCCTTGGTTAGCAAATCATCTGTGGACCACCAGACAGACATGTTGTTGAAAGAGATAACAATGAAAACGGGTCTAGGTGTTCTATGTTGCTCTCATCATCAGCCTTATCAACCATGGACATGAGAATAGGGGGTGTGCTATGTAAGTCTTTGGTAATGGCAGAGAGCATTGTTACACTAAGTCTGTATAAATACATGCAAACTTACATTTTTAACTGTTTTTAGTACAATTTTCTATATTTATGTATTTATTTTACTACTTAATTTAAGCATATTTTCTATTGATTTGGTAATTGACACTGTCATGAACTGTTAATAAAAAGCATAGTTATTGTCTTGCTTTTATATTCTTTGTCTCTTTGTCATAATATTACTTTAAAGCTGTGCTGTCAAATATATGGCCTGAGGGTCTGAAGCGGCCCGGTCGGGTTCATAATGCTCGCCGTCACAATCAGAGTCATCATGGCGGAAAAAAATACAAGACAGTTGAGAACAGAGAATGTAATTGAATTGTGAGAAGATTTGAGGAATCAGCAGTTTTCAGTCATAGCCTCTGATCTCTATCAGAGAGACATTTCAGGCTGTTCATCTATTTCGGAAATGGATTGTTTGGATTGGGGTTTCAGAATGTACCTGTGCTCCTTCACACTAAAACAAAAGTTGTTTGGCCACTTTATAAAAAAGTACTGTATGTGTGTACAGTCAATTTGACGCTGCAGCCAGAAGCTGATTAGCTTAGCTTAAGAACAGCTAACCTTGCTTAATCAGAAAGTCCACCTACCAGCTTCTACCAAAGCTTACTAATTAATATATTTCTCCTTTGTTTCATTTCTACATAAAAAGACGTTTCCAGTCTTAATGCTAGCTAAATGGTAAATGGACTGCTCTTGCACAGCACTTTTCTAGTCATTCTAACCACTCAAAGTGCTTTCACGCTTGTTCACCCATTCACTCACTGATGGAGGAAGACTACCACATTCACACACCGTAGGCACAGCTACAAGAGGAACTTTAGGGTTAAGTGTCTTGCTCAAGGAGACATCGACATGCGACCAGCAGAACTGGGGATTGAACCACCGATCCTCTGATTGGAGGATGACCCTGCTCTCCACTTAGCCACACTCACCATAAACTGGCTCTAGCTAAATATTTCGTGTAGACATGAGATCAATAATCTCATCTAACTCTCTGCAAGAAAGCAAAGGAAAAAAAGTTGAATTACTTCTTTGAAGCAATAGGACAAGAAAGGCTGCACGTAGGCCGACTAACTTTTTCTGGAGTTTTCAACCAGATCTCAGATCAGCGGATGGCATTTGCGGTAGAAAGTTGTGGAATAAAATAGCAGGTAGACCTTGATTAAAATGATTTAGTCAGCTGTTTTTAAGGACTAGAATGAATATTCATGCTCAGGTCAAAAATTACTTCATAATCACTCGATGAAGTGCATCTATTTATTGTGCATGTGTTTGTTCCTCATACCTATACCACAATTTGATAAGTAATTTAGTTTGTTGTCAAGTCGCAAAATCATTAATTGTTTTTTCATTTTCAAGACAAAAAGAGAGAGATGAAAAAATCGTTATTGTCAGACTAATTGAGTAATGTTTCAGAGCATGACAGGAATGCTGAGTTTCCCTTTTGGTATGAAGAAGAAAGTTATCCATATGGACACTCACCATCCCTCAAACTATGCAAACTCACAGACGAGCAATGAAAGCACTGCCTGTTGGTGGATGATCCTCCATTCGGTGGCTGCTGTCATGTTGCACCACGTCATGGTGGTGGTACCATGAAGAGACAGCTCATCTCTAATAGTCACATAGTGAAGTCCATGCCAGGCAGCACAAGGCAGGCACACACAACACCCAGACTGACAGACCATACCACCCACTGACAGCCTTCAACACTGCTGATAATTCATCATGCTGCTACACATAATCTGAGATTCATATACATATTCATGTTTGTAGTTGTTCAGTATCAATTGAGATGTGAACCTCAAGGAGAGGCCAAGTCAGTGTTGGCATATGGTAATAAAAAAAAGACTCCTTGGACCCTTTGATATGATTTATGTATCGACTTTTGGGTGGATTATGTACATACTTTAATCTTCAGATGGATTTGTTTGTTTCTCATTGCATACATTACAATGTGTCACTTATTTGATTTAGTTTGGTTGACCTGAACACTGTTTCGGACACTGTTTTTCAACACAAATACGCTGTAAAAAACGAACCATTTTTTGCACTGCGGCTGTTCACAAGTCTAATGGCGACTGGATGATCATTTATTTTAGATCTAGAGAACTGTCGCACTAGTCCACAAATTATTGCAGTAGTGCTCCATGATTAATGACAATGTGGTGATTTATAAATTTACCACGATAGTCATTTGCATACAAGATTAGAAAAATTATAATAATAAGGGACAAAAAGTTGAGAGCTGCAATAATCCTGTCGGCCGCTGATGTCTGTGTGGAGAATTACACACACAGGACAGACGGGGCGAGAAACCGAATAGTTGGAGAATTATTACGTGAGTCAGAGAAGTTATTGAACATTGCGTTACCCAAAAACAGAAATCTGGTCAGCGAGACCAGCGAGACCAGCCTTTAACCAAGAATGAACAACTCGTCTAGGTTAATTCTTCACACGTCAGTTTAAAACCAGTGTGTCTCACATGTTCAGAGACCGTGAGGATTATTAAAAGCAGCAATGTGAAGCGACACTACGAGACAAAGCACAACTCTTTAGAGCAAACGTACCCACCCACATCTGAAATGAAGACACAGAAAAATAAACGATATAAGAGTTATCAGAATCGTAACACATGAATTTACTAACCAACAATGATGTTAACAGAGAGAATAGAGCTGAAACAAGTGGTTTAATATCCACGGATAAAGTCCCTGAACACACCTGTATCTTATTAGAAAATGAGAATAACATGATATCATGTTTTTTTGGGGCGACTTCACACCTGAATGAACTGAATTTAAGCTGAAGGGCAATTCAGTGAAAGTAATTTTTCTTGAATTAAGTACTTCCTTTTAAGATGCACATTTTTCAAAAGCTTTCTGTTTTGTAATTTATTCTTTAATCCAGCCTTTATTTTACTTGAAACAAGAGAAGAACTCATTCAACAGTGTCAAATATGTAGGTTTAATGATTTACATCAGCAGAAAGGCTGGAAGCATTGTTCACTTTTAATCAGCAGATAAAGGAAAGTTGAAGCGCTTCTAGTGAGAGACCTGTGCCCCAAATGCACCCATATAGTTGCTGCGCATTGGCGTCCACAAAGATACACCGCTGGTCAGTTAAGAAGAGATGTTAACAGGAAAAATGATATGTCGCTAGTTCGTCCACTAGAGGGCAGCACTGGATGTAACAGGAGAGACTCACTGGGGTTACTGTGGGCCAGTAACACCATTCAAGTTCAGACAATGTAGCAAATGTTAAAGAAAGTATGATTCAAGGAAAAATTGTGCTGAAAATTGAATTCATGAAAACAATGTATTATGTTTATTATAAATATATACATAGAATCAATATAATTGGAAGTGAGAAAATAAAGCACATGTCAGAGAATCCTGATAAAATAGTAAAAATAATGATAGATTAAAAACATTATATATTCATTCAAATTAAATTCTTGTTTTTTCTGCTTAACTTCTAAATCTGATGATTAAAAACAGTGTCTGCGTGTCTGCCATTGGTCTCTATAACCAGCAGTGCTGCAGCAGAGCGGAAACTGAATTTGTCCATGTGAGCAGCTTCCTTCTGGGACACATGAGACACGCAGCAGTCAGCAATCAGTGATTAAGAGGGACAATCCAGAGTACAGAACTCACAATGCCATTCCTTGTGACTTAGTGTTCACTGGTGCAGCCATGAATATGTGTCTGCTTGCACAAATGGCCGTCCGCACACAAGCTTACGTGTCCGCGTGAGTGTGAAAGGGGTCCGTCCCAAACCCCCCTGTGCCAGTCCCCCGCCTGCGTGCCCACGCGCCGGCCTCGAGCTGTCTGCGTCTTCAAACATACCTGACATTTGTTGTGGCCACTGAGTGGTGGGGTGGGGACAGTAGCTGCTTCGTGTTCTGTGGAGACCAGTTTAGTTTTCACAACAGATTCGCTTCACGTCTAACCACATGCCCTAAAATATAGTACACCACACCTGACTGCCATGTGTGCTGATACATCTCCGTGATTAATGGAATGCACATGCCAGTTAGTCACTAGCAAACTACTTACACAAATACTTTATATAAGTACAGTTGTGGATGGAAGACGCCCTGCAGAACAGAGTCTAGTACCTGGTTTCCTTGTGCAACAAAAATACCCAGGTAGGTTACTGGTTACACCTCTACGATCTCATTTCCTCCAGATGCAGCTGCTCCTCAGTGGTGAAAGAGACTTGCATATAAATGGAAACAGAGATGGAGGTGAGGGGCTAAAGAGGGACAGTGAGACATATAGAAAGACAGAAGGAGGGAGGATGATGAGAACAGCAGCAGCCCCTTTGATGTGGGCCTCAGCGGGCCCTGTGTGTCTCAGACAGGCAGGCCTGTTGAGGGAAGGGGATTTCCAGCACTGCTTGGTCTCCTGTCTCACCCCCTTAGCTTTTGCTTCCTCCGTGGGCTGCAGCTTAAAAACACAGAGAGCCCGTTTAACCCCAGGACGAAGACTCTATAGGGCTAACTGTCACTCCGCAGGCATTATCATTTTTGCAGTAAGACACTGTTTTATTACCACATCCCTTTGGGGGTAAAGAAGGAGTAGAACATGTCAGATGTTAGTTTGTGGTTTGCTTTGCTGTGGATCACAGAGAGCCTTTTCATTTGGTTTGTATGCTCCGTGATGCTAGTGTGATATGTTCAGAGTTGTGATTATGCTTACATCAGTTTGCAAGCCACACAGTATCAACATAATGTAAACCCTCCATCCCATAGTTTTATTCTCCCATATTTATTTTGACATGCATATGTGCACGGTTATATTCTCTGTCACATGACTGCAGAGCTCCTCTGCACGTCGTCTCACACTTGCAGTTCATGCTACGCTCACTCACTCAGTCAGTCTGCATGCACACACCCAAACGCAGAAACATGCACTTGACTGTCAAAGAAGTACTTTACACACACACACACACACACACACACACACATATACACACACACACTGGGTTGTGGAAAGTCCCTGGCACTAGCTGCCTCCTAGCTCAGCTGCAAGTCTTCTGCTACGGGTGGCGAGGACAATGCAAAGACAGTATGACCTGTGAACCTATACATCACCGGTGCTGCACCAGCCGCACATGTATGGATTGACCTGCTGTTTGTTTGAAGAAAATAAAAAGCTGAATGAAATGAAGATGGAAAGGAAGGGTTCAGGGCTTGACATTAATACTAGTCACCAGCGGAGATGGGCAAAAATACATGAAAATGTATTTTGATACAAAATACCCCTCAAATAAATGTATCAAAATAAAATACAAAATACTGGTGCCGGAAAATGTAGCAAAATACAATACATGTATCTTGTATTTAAAATATAGGAAATACTTTTTTCTGGATTTTCCATTTTCTCACAATTTGGTAAAGCAGAGCATTCAGGTTTGGGCTATATAATATCATAATACTATAATATAATTATATCTATGATGTACACAAAGCTCTGGTGAAGCCCACACAAAGGAAGAACAGTCACAGGATGTCAGTGTAACTAAGCACATCTGTGCTTGTTGATGGTCCTTCTTGAACATCATCTTGCTGAGACATGTTGTCCACCTGGCCAACTGTAGAATGTATGAAGCAATAAAACGAAGAATACTTTCATAATATGCCTTTTAAATCAAATATATTGGATATTTAATGTTTTTTTGAACAAATGGACATCTACTGTCATAGCCTGGCTAACTGTGAACGATATTATCTGCCAGTAATTGACATGGCATTATGACATTCACATTGAGGAGATACAGCATAACTTGTGAACTTGTAATACAGTGCAAGATTAGATGGTCAGACGTCTCTTGATTAGGTTATCATGAACATACAAGCTCCCAATCTCCCTCTTCAGCTAGCTACTCGACTGATAAGTTAACTTGCTAAACACTGGCTATGCACTAGCCTAGTCAGCATGCTAGCGTCATTAGCATGTTAGCATCAAGCTTGATATTATAACCATCACCATGTATATATAATAGGCTATGTAGCCAGACCCAGACATCAATTATACATCAAGCTAGTTGACATCTGTCACACTCAGATAACATATTTAACTTGACAGACAATCCGTTGAACTTGAAGACTGAACTCGTGAACTGTTTTTTGATTCGTGGAGAAAGTATTTTGAGTATTTTAAATACAAAATTACTCCACTCTAAAGTATTTTGTTACAAATTACGTTAGATTTTTATCGGCCCTATCAAACACAAATTACAAAATACTCAAAAGTAATTGAAATACGTATTTCAAATACAAGTAATAAATAATAAGTAATAAATACTGCCCATCTCTGGTCACCAGCTAAATCTGGCTGACAGGCCTCAAATTCATGAATGTACTATAGAAGGTTTTCAAAGTGTATCAAAAGAAAACATGTACATGCTACATGTATTGAAGTTCAGCATGTTCTTGTTATTTAGAAATGCATGTATCTGCAGAAAATGTTTAAGCTGGATAAATTGAATGTATGAGACAGTTCAGTCCATTGATCAACAGAAGCACCTGACGGTATCTCATCCTTATCAGTGTCTTCTCAGTGATCACACACATTATGACTCAAAGCACTCGTGTGTCTTCATCACGATCTTTAACTCTCTGCTCACGTTGGCATAAGTCACGGATGATGGACTTTAGCAGTTTGTGAAAAGTCCCAGTGTGGATATTGTACTGCCTTATATTACTTTCATACTTTTTATATACTTCTTTCAAAGTATCACAATTCAGTTGAGTCAGATTATTTTGGTGCTTTGACTTTGTTTGAGAAACCTTGACTGGTCTGTGGGTGCTTTGTTGTGCAGGGTGGAGGCCTGATCCCTGCTGGACGACGGCTTACATAACACACATACCACAGGACTAAACCTCGGTTCTTTGGTGATGGATACCTCCATCTTTTTTTTAAGTAAAGAAACTGAAGTGAAATATGTTCTTTTATAATCATGTTACACATGCACATGTTACACATGTGCATTTGTAGGGTAAAAAAAGCAATATATTTGAGAGTATATAAAGTCACACATCCAAGTTTTTTTTCAAAACTAAGGAGAGAAAACAGAAGAATACTGACGAGGCTGAGCTTTTAATAGAAAATGTGTATCGTGACCCATCCAGGTAGGTTCAGAGGAGTGGAACGACACCAAAAGCCCAACAAAAACCGACGCAGGAAAATAATTCCTCAAACATTTCGATGCTCTTATGAAAGAGCATTATTCATTTTGCTACCGCCAGCGACCTGAAAGCCTCTGTAACTGAAAGATTTAATCGCATTTGACAACAGAAATGTGCAGGTATATTACAGCTAAATACACACGTTACCTTGAGTTCTTACAGAGAGTGCTTGAGAGCTACAATAACAGTTACCAAAAATATTAAAATCACTCCTGTGCTCCTCTCAAGTCTTTCAAAACACGGTACATGTTCCCTTTGCTGCAAAGTTGAAGATGAATTTCAAGGAGGGAAGTATCTGGTAAGACTATCCACACTGAGAGGAGTGTTTACAGTAAGCAAAGGCATACTTTGTCTATCTCCTGTGTACAAACTGAGAGATTACAACATGAACATATTCACAGGACGTACCAACCACATTTACAACGAAAAGAAGATTGCTAAAGAAAAAGTTCATCAAGTTGAAAAACGATCTGAAAGCACCTAATCAAAGGGGATTTTGGTGAGATGGATAAAATGTCCGGAAACAGCTGGGTCAGGGCTTGTGACCTACAAAATGTTTAAAACGTGAGGTAATCCATTTCATTATGACAAATAAAGGGAGAGGGTTTAATGTGACGTTATCCTCCAACGTCGGCCGCATTGTTTTTAAAATAATACGAGTCCAAGTTTGGATTTAGCACAACATATTGAACTGGAGGGCCTGAAATTAGCTGTCCCTATAGCTGCTGTAATATTTCAATGGAAGCAGCCGACTTCGAATGTAAAAAAAGCTAATATCCCCGGCACAGCCATTTGACGAAGATTCTGTGGAGGATATTACAAAGACCCTTATTAATGCAGTGGAGAGTTGACATAGTCACACATACTTCACGGGGGTTACGTCACTATACTGTGGCTCAGTGATGGAGCGGGTCGTCCTTCAATCAGAAGAGCGGCTATTCGATCCAAGGCTCTGCTATTCCATGTCGTTAAGTGTCCTTGGGCAAGACACTGAATGAATGTTAGTCCTGATGAGCAGGTGGCACCTTACATGGTAGCCCCTGTCATCATATGGATGGGTGTGAATGGGTGAATGATGACATGTGGTGTTAAAGACGAGAAAAGCGCCATACAAGTACAGTCCATTTACCATTTTATTTATTAGCAGCCCATTTGTAATATAAAAAAATGATAAGTGCAGTTTTAAACAGTGCAGACAGAAGACATAATGCAAACACCAGGAGGAAGAAACGGGCCAATAAGCCAGACAGATCCCATATGTCCCTATATATATATATATATATATATATATATATATATATATATATATATATATATATATATATATATATATATATATATATATATATATATATACTTTGATATATATATATATATATATATATATATAGTGTATGAGCCTCTGGACTGAGCTTCGACTTACGCAGATGGCACAGCACAAAAATCCATCTGAAACTGGCAGACTTTTCATTTCTATAGTTAGACAGTTAGACTAGAACATAAACCCTGGTATCTACAGTGTAGCTCTCTGTCTGTTTGTACCTGCCAAAGAAAGCAGTCGTCTCGGCTGTCCTGTTTAAAATATCTGTGTTTCAAATAGCATGTGTGTATTTTTTGTATTTAACATGAGCTTTCTTTACTCCGTCCTATGAAAACCCTGGCTGTCTCCAGTCACCTACGAGCTGCAAACAGGAGTATCAGAGGTAAAGGTCAAGTAAATGTTGAGTGTGTGAGTCTTCAGGGAGTGGTAATGTCATATCACGCCACGTCAAAGGCACAATGGGAAGATATATCACCTGCATAAGCACACACACACACACACATAGCAGAACATGATTTCATAGAAAGAATGATGCAGGTCCAGCAAGTAAAGAGAATGTTGTGTCCCAGAGGAGGTCGAGCACTAAGTGCATCTCAGCATATCACTGTCATCGTGAACATCTTGTCCCCAAATCTTGAAGTGCTAATACAAGGAAATCTTCCCACTTCCTGGTGGAGAGGAAACTCCCTGTTCTTGTTGTGTTCAGGCCAGCCCAGCAGCAAAACAATAGATATTTTTAGCCCTTTAGTTAGATTCAACCCACTTACCAGCACTGTTTCAATAAAATCATTGTTTTGGAGGCTTTTTGGGCAAGTAGGGGCCTGTCTCTTGCTCGCTGCTTTGATAAACCCACTTGTGGCTGACATCTTTGCATCTTTTTCTTTTGTCATAGCAAGGACATGTGTGGTGAGGTGCGTTCAAAAGCCATGATACCAAATGCAGCTTCATGTTAAGTGCTTGTTATGTCTGTGCCTCATACGCAGCACTGTATATTTACAGAAAGACTTGGCTCTTTTATCTTCCTTTTAAATGTCCTCAACACAAAGGATCCCACGCCTTCTGGAGTCGCTACCAGACCGGCTGTTTGTCTGTCTGTGGGGGAAACGGTTCATGACACACAGAGGGAAACATGAGAGGAAGAACAGAGGGAGGCAGTCAAGCGACTCATTGTCCCGAGTTGAGGATTCAGCGGGACAAAATATATGGAGAGTCGCAGAGCGAGAGAGGAATTCCCCCAGTAAGTTCAAACGATTGCAGATGTGCGCCTGGCCGACTGCTACTGCACACATCTGGGCCAGCTTCCCGCACGCCTCCTCTTCCATCCTCTGAGCCCTCCGTGTCTTGTCTTCATAACACTTCCCTCTGCGCTTCCCTGGAAAAGCAATTAAGTAGAACACATGGCCGGTGTTAACTACTGCTCACCAGGCAGCCGGTTCACCAGCTGCGGCAGGTCCTCAGCAGAGTGTATCATGGGAGGCCTGAAAAGAGCATTATCTTGGCGGCTGGGAGGAAAGATTTGGCGGAGGGAAAGTTTGGGGGATTTCAGAAGGAAGAGATGCGGCCTCTAAGTAACAGTGCTACTGGAGGTCAGCAGTAGTCAAAACGGCACTTTCGACATAAAGTATCGCAGGCTTTGCACATTGTTAAAGCTTCATTTTCATTTCCTTAAACTACTCCCAATAAAGCAGCTGTCCACCATGCATGTGCAATTTTACTTTGTAATGCACGATGCCCTTCATGGAGCTCACTCCAAATTAAGATAAAAGAGGTTTTAAGAAGAGGTGTGAATGAGTCAGCATGCATGTCTGGGTGGTGTGTTGCTAAATCTGGAGTACAGCATGTACTCCTGAACAAAGAACCTTCCTAGGTAATGATTCATAATTGATACGTAATAACTCACGAACAAAGAAAGGGTATCTTTGGCACCTCTCACCTGACAAAATGTTGTTATTCATACCTCCTCGACAGGAGACCTGCACCTGAGTTAGTCAGACTTGTTTTTGCAACACCTAGGCAGCATGCATACTCGCTGCACGCATGTGCAAACACACACTCGTGGGAAATTCCCAGCAAAAATTCCGCTCTAGCAGTCCTCTGAGAGCACATTCCTGCGTTTTTCATAACATCGTGCTGCTGAACTGAAAGTTGAATTTACAGTTGTGGGGCAGGTTTGAAGACCCAGCATACCCTAAAGCTAGCAATAAATCTCCCTAGACTGAGGATATTGCATGTAAGTTTATATCGCTGCTAGATTTTCTGAATGTGCGAATGTGGTAGAGCATGAAAGAACAGCCCGAGAGGACTGGAGGAGGAGGAGGAGGAAGACACCTAAGGATTTAAGAGAAAGGGTGCTGAAAATGTTAAATGCTTTAAGATATTGGATCTCTAATTCTAATGATATCGGTTTTTGGGAACATTTTCTCATTCCAAATTCCCCTAGCATTCCCTGAAGTGACTTCACTGCTCCATGTAGAAATAAACAACAATTCCTAATCCTGTTTGACTATCTAACAACCAAATAAGATCGATGAGAGCATGTTTTCCATTTGCGGACAGTGTGGACACTCAATTAATGAATGCATAAGTATGTGAAAGGGGGATTTTTATAGGCGTACAGTAGTATGCAGAAAATGAGTCATGCTTTTTAGTCATTTGGATCCCACACAGTCTCGCTCCTATAGCGTGCCACCACCGTACTATCAAGGGCTAAAGCTCCATTATTGCCCAATATTTAGTAATACAACAGCACAATTGTTCTTGTTGGTCTTTTGCATATTGGTTTGATGTGTCACTTTCATCTTCATGTATGTAATTGTCCAATGCACAGTTGGTTTGGCCCTGCTGTATTGCAGCAATGCCAACATCAACTCTCAGCAGGGCGTTTTCTCTTCTCTTCTTCAGCCATCAGGAGGTTACTGACACTCTGTTATTACTGAGGCCACCAGGAGCAGGTCGCCCCCAAAATTACTCCGTCGATGGGTTTTCCAGGTTTTGGCTCCAGGCATACCTGGAAAATCTCTTTAGCTTCCAGTTGGGTATTACTTTAATATGGCTGGGATGAAGTTTTACGTTGATGCAGATATTTTGTTTCATATTATTTTAGAGAATATTTGATTTATTAAATCAGAGTTTTCCTTTCCTTGTTGTTTTCAAGAGTACCACTGGTCTGATGATGCAATGCTGCTCTGTCTGTTAGCTATTGTTAGCTATAGTTAGTTAGCTTGTGTTAGCGATTTGTATCATTTCTGTTCCTTTCAGTTACAGTGTTAGCAGTGCTGGCGAACTGGCAGTCAGATGGAAAGTCATGAAAATTTCGGTAAGCATGTTTCTGTTATTTGTGAGAGTAGTTAACCTCATAAGTAACATCCGGGGCTCCATTGCACCATGTTAGGAGCTAACAGCTGTTGGAGCATTTAGCAGAAAGTCAGAAGAGACCAGATCAGAAACACAACTGCAACTGCTGCATGTGTAAAAAGGCAACTGGTTGCTAAAATGTGTTCCGTTAAACAGGGCTGGTAATCTTCAAAAACATTTTTGTTGAAATGTCAAAATGAATTATTTATCTAGTTGTATGTGTTGCAAATAAATGAGTGTTTTTGAATGTTAAGCCTAACCCATGTTGTTAACCCATCAGAGTAGCTTTTTTCTTTTCTGGTTTGAGCTCATTTAAGAGAAAGATATGGATTCAAAGCCTGAGGGCTAGGAGGTGTGAAGTTGCACTTGCTGTCAGCGCTTGAGTAAAAAAAAAAGAAGATAGAGCTGGGCGAGGGGGTACACATGTAAAACCGTAAAAGTATTACATGCGCAATAGAAAACACATCATCAGCATACAAAGCTTCATATCTGCATCACATAACCAAAGATACATTTTAAGATAGTTTGTTGCATAATGTCTGACAAAAGAAGTGGTGCAGGCACGAAGATACTTCCAATTGAAATACATTAGTTTGAAAGTTGTGCTAAAACAAAACTAAATAACAAAAGTCCTCTGTAAACACAAATGTGTACATGAACATTTCATACATGAACTGAGACTGTTGTTTTTCACTTCTTCATGAAGCATGATTGACTGTGCAGGATGATAGAGTGAGCAAGGTGTAAGGCATGGCTGACAAAGTGTACCAGTACCTGATAGTTCAGGCCTGTCTGAATATGCCTGCTGGGGAGCACTGAGCAACACTCTGCAAGGCACTCAGCCTAAAAACAACACTGAGAAAAAGAAGAAGAGGTTTTGGGTTTCCTGCCCTGTGCCACAGCAGAGTGAGACATGTTTACTTCCTCAACTCGCTGACCTGCTCTGGAGAATGGATGTTTTTGTTGTTTGGAGATTTAGATTTAGTCTCCAGGTCAAGTTTGATCCATGTGCGTTTTAACATGCTCTCCATTTTTACTTCTGTGCTCAGACACGTTGCCATGTGAGTTTCTTTGAATCATTTTATATCACATTACAGAATGTGCAAACAGCCAGTGCATCTAATTTGAAATACAAGTGCCCAGCATCTGTTAATATAATTTGTGCTTTGTCTATTGGATATTTTGCAGGTTATTTAAGGTAGGACATGTAGCTTAAAACCACAGATATACCCTCCGTTCCATGCTGGCTTTATTCGTCACCGCAGACACCTGTTCTTAGTTCATTCTGAGAGACCAGCTGATGAGGTCCGAGGCAGCTCTTACTCACTGTTCAGTCAATTCATAGAGTCAGTCTTTACTGGAAACAGGACAGGTAACAGCAAAGGAGGGGTGAGACTGCTTCAAATCTTGCACTTCGAGGTCATCGTCGCTGTCAGAAGACTCATGAACTTCACCGTAAAGTTTTAATTACCATTATGATCCTTACTCCTGGGATAAATAAACTTTTGGTGGGGATTTGTCACCGACTTTACATCTCTGGACAACCTGAGATTTAAATCAAGAGTGCACGTGATGAAGTATGCAACTTTCCATATATAACTTGTCTCTGACACGAAGCAAAAAAGGGCACATGTGAAAGCATATGGTGTGATTGCACAATTGGCTCATGACTGAGAACGGCCGACGGCCTGCATACAGCCGTTGCCTTTGGTTTAAAGTAAATTGCAAAGTCAACTCACCACATGACCATCACAAATCCGCCCAAAGTCCGCCCAGTGCATCGTGTTGTAGCTACTGCAAGGCCTCGATCATCATGTCAATAAACTTCAATGTTGTCTTTTTGCAGATCATGAGTGCACTGACATGAGATATGAAGGAAGAATCTAAAATCTTCTGAGTGGTGTTTTGCTTTCTATTAGTAAACTACAGTATAGATTTGCTTTTCCTATTCTTAATACATCCGCTGTTCAGCTGGAAGATAATTACAGCAGATCTGAAGGGAATTTGGTCACAAAACCAAAGATATGAGTAAATGAGTGGAGAAATGCAGGCCTTCAAAAAATGCTTGGCAATTAGTTCAGTAAATAGAAAGTATGTATGTATGTATGTATATTTTATTTGATATGGACATCACAGTAGCATTAGAATTGTAACATACATTTATGCACAAAGCCCAGATGCACTGTGTTAAGTGTTTGTAGCGAAATGCTAATTTACAACACCTGTCCACAGGAGGCTTTTTAAAGAAGTTAAAATAGAAAATAAAAGAAAATATATATCCACAAATACATACACAGATACATACACAAATACATACAGATACATACACAAAGTGCAAGTGTGTTTACAGGAGTGTTAGGTGTGAGAACAATGTTGTTTCTCTTTTAGCCATGATTCAATACCTCTATTAAAAACATGAAAATGTTGTTGCATTTTCAACTCAGTTGGTAGACAGTTCCATGGTTTTGCTCCTTTAACAGAGAAGACTGATTGTCCAAATGAGGTTTTGCGCAATGCAATGTGACAGTTCCCGTTTGCTGAGGCCCGTGTGTTCACTCTGCTGGTGAGCTGCTGTCGTGTAACAAATTCATTAAGCAGGGAAGGAGCATGACCATGTAGGCATTTAAAATAAGCTTTAGGTTGGAATAGCTTATAAAGCTTTCAAAGCTGAACATATTGTGTTTCTCTAAGATCTGACAATGGTGCCACCTCATTGGTTTTTGGTTCATCATTTTTAATGTCTGGTTATATAGTGATATGATGGGTTGTATGGTTGATTGTGAGGCTTGTGACCAGGTAGTGATGCAGTCTGATAGGTGTGACAGTATCATGGCGTGCATGTAGAGCTGAGCTGTACTGAAGGGCAGATATTTTCTGATGAATCTGAAGCAGTTGTGATTTGATTTAACCTTTTTGCTGATATTACGCACTTGTTTATCAAATCTTAGATGAGAGTCTAAGATGATTCCTAAGTACTTCACATTGTCAACCTCACTGATGACCTCATTCTTTATTTCTACCATAAAACTTGCATTTTCGTGTCGTTTACGGATTGAAAAACTAATTGAAACTGTTTTTTTTACATTCAGTGTTAAGTGAGAGGACTCAAGCCATTGCGATACAGAATGTAAGGATTCAGTAAGCTGGTCAGCGGCCTTGCTAGATGTTCTGGCAGATGTATAAATAACTGTATCATCAGCATACATCTGGCAGCCAACCCCAGGACAGCTCTCAGGTAGGTCGTTGATATACATGCTAAATAGCACAGGACCTAGAACTGACCCCTGGGGTATCCCCATGCTATTGGCACAGATGGTGGACTTTTCCCCATTGACTCTCACACATTGTACTCTTCCCCTGAGGTAGTCAAACCATTGTGAGGCATGATCAGAAAATTGGAATTTGTGAAGTTTGGACATCAGCACACTGTGGTTAACAGTATCAAAAGCCTTTTTTAAGTCGAAGAAAACTGCTCCCACAGCATGACCCTTTATCCAAAAGTCCTTTTATTTTCTCAATTAGATGGCAGTTTGCAGTCTCAGTTGAATGTTTGGGTCAGAATCCAAATTGTTGTTGATACAGTAACTGATTTTTCTCTAGATGTATTATGTGTTGCTCTGCTACAATTTTTTCCAGTGTCTTGGAGACAACTGGGAGGATGGCGATGGGTCTGTAATTGCATGTCAAGTCTTGCTCACCAGATTTAAAGATTGGACTGATAACGGTTGTTTTCCAGGTCTCTGGGAAGGTTCTTGTTTTAATTGACATATACTTATGGGTGTTTGAGTTGGTTAAACAATTAATGTGCTTCCACAATTTGGAACTACTATCCTGAGCCTCTTGTATAAGTTTTGAGAAGTAATTAAAGTGTATTAAAGTCGGCCTGACCTAGCTGGCATTCCACCAACTCATTGATGGCCTAAACAGGAACAGAGGAGCACATGTGTAGTTGGAGGGAATTAAAACCGGTGTTTTCCAGTTTGTGTGTCAATAATGTTTTTAAAGGACATGAAGCTCGGAGAGTTTGCTCAGACTCAAAGACCAATAATTGAGGATATTAGATCAGGAGATCATGCAGCCTTGTTTTATTAAATTAACCGATATATACATAAATATAAAGCAGGTTTGTGTTTATTTCAGAAGCTTGGTACTTGCTCTGTGCTGCAGAGTAAAGCTTATCTAAAAACCCTCATTGCATACATGAGCACACCCCCCTGAAGGTGTGTGCTGTCTCACTGTCAACCAATCCTTAAGAATTAAGTGAAACCACTAATTGCAACACACCTTGAGGCTACTGTGCAACCATTCGAGTGTTTGCAACATGAGAAACCACTAGATCATTTAAAAGGAACAGTGTGCAAATTCTAGAGAGGTTTGTAGTAAAAGGAAGCGAGCACACACCATCGTTATCACACACACGCTCAGCCGACTTCACTTTGGCCTCATGCTGCGTGTTAGTCCACTTCAGATAAGCCGTTCCGAGAAGCTGCTCACTGCATTCAGGTTCTTAGAAACGGTGTGCTGTAAAATATGATGAATCGTTTGTCTTTGTAAGATAAATGAGATGTTCTGCTTTATATCTTCATGCTTTTTTAGAGCAACAAAATGTACATCGTGGTTCTGGGCTCAGGGTTTGTACAGAGAACAACATACAGAAGATTGTTTCAAAGAAATGTATTTGGGGAATTTTAAATGCTCATGTAAAAGATCAATGGTTAGGAAAAGAAAAGCTGGTTAAAAATGTTACATATATAAATGAGTCAAAACTACTAATGGTTCGTTTTAACTTACGAGGGCTTTCAGAGAAAGGCCTCATCATAGTGTTTCCTCTATGCCTAACATTTCAACTTCTTTGCTTGGAAAACATGAGCCAGACTGTGGCTTTGCACTGTGAAAAAGCATTTTCATAGATGTTGGAGATCCCCCCCAGATCACCCCACAAGTCAGTCCCACGCCGCTTCTCTTAGAGCCGGGGGTGGGGGTCTTTCTGGGTTCAAATGTGAATACAGTGTGCACATGTAGAGTGAGAGCAGAGGTGGGGAAGAGAGCACGGAAGGGGCAGAAAGTATGTAGAAGGGTCTCAAAGCAAAGATGCAGATGTTTAAGCAACATAATCGAGAAGCAAATGTATGCTTTGCCTTTTCGTCATCAGAACTCAGACAGCATCCAAATTGGACCTTATATTTGAAATGTATTGTTTTATCAAATGAATGTCATCTAAACTCCCCAACTCATGCAATTAATGAAGGCCGTACTAAAGGTGATCTTTAAACCGTGTATTTTAGAGTAGAATAGTCTGCTCGTGGTTGTGCAGGAGTGGACAAACCTTTTGCAATACTGGATTTTGTATGAATTTTTAAATGATTCACTTTTTATCAAAATACTTTATTGCATACACGGGGCGTGATTGTGTCATATAGTTCAGGCATGGGTCAATGAGAAACACTCCCACGTACGTCATCTATGTCACAAATCATATAGTTTTTAAAACAGGATAATGATGTGGAAACCTAACAGGGACTTTTTGCAATAAAACCAGATCAGAACGCTTGATAGAAGATAAACACTGTTGGCATTGCAGACACTTTTGGCAACTTAGTTTCAACTGCTCATCACTGATCGTGATTCCGCTCTGAGTACCCGTATGAGTCACTATCTAAATGTGTGAGTAACTTATAAAGAGGAAGCAAACTTCCTCTCTTCAGCTGCAGCAGTTACCTGGGGACAGAGGGAAAATCCCACACGACACATGCACATTTGGCATTTTTGTTTGTTTGTTGCAGGAACAAAAAAATGGGAATCTTATGCTTATCAGGGGATATGGCTGTGTTTTAATCCACAAATTGAAGAAAAAAAATCAAGCTGATGTTCCATTTTAAAGATGGCATTATCTTCGCATGGCTTGTCATGTGATAGGGGAAAGTAAACCTGTGGTATCATAAGATAATCAGTTTTCTTCCCTGTGCAGCTTATGCAGAAATGATGTTGGCAAAAATAATCTGCTGAGTCAACACCATATTAGTAATATAACAGCTAATGTATCACTAATGTTAAATCTTAAATAACAAAAAAGGAGCAGGGCCTAAAAAGACTATACACAGTTGATGTATTGCAAATATACAAAATTCACATTGAACAATGTGGCATAATTAACTCCCCAGTTTCAATATTTAGCTTAAAAAAATGTTTATTATAATAAGATTCAGAAAGGTAGTTTAGGCCCACAGATATGTTGACTTGTCATTAATGATGGCACCTTCCCATGTTAGTGTTCCAGTAAGCCCTGTCAATGGGCCAGCCTGTTTCATGGGGGCATTTGAACATTTCACAGTCGGAAAAGCACAGGTGCAAATCATCAAATGAAGGACTAGTTCCAGGTATTGTACATGCTGGCTCACTGACACTTGAGTGTATCACAGCCATCATTGGTGTTCAACAGTATGACAAGTCAAAATGTCAGCTAATTTCAGCTACTTAACATACTGCCTGTTATCTTAATCCATAATGGTACATCGTAGTTTATTAGTTGATTTGAGACATCAACATACTTAACTGTTTCATAAGAACAGGGAATGATAGAATACTTCCCACAGACCCTACTGCTGTAAAATTAAAAAGTATTCATTATTATTATTACTAATGCATTCAAGTGTCAATAGCATGTCTGTGAAAGCTGGTCAAGGTATAGCGTTAGCACATTTGTAATACTTTATTTACTGTTGGGTACTTATGGCCATACAGTAAAGTGTATAACTATAGCTGTCATATAAATAAATATAAATCATTCTTAAATAAAACCGAAAATACTGTGTGAGTAACTTTAACTCAAAATGTTACTTTTCTAAAAACCATTGCGATGTCTTTTGAAGACGAAGCATTTGAGTATGATATCACCATGGAAACGAAGCAGGCCTCTGACACCGGATGAAGTTTGGATCCCATCATTGAACTTCCGGGTAAAATATTGTGCATGAAGTAAAATCTGCTCGCAAATTCATTTGGACGAACTTCTCGGCCAACTTTACCTTGTAAAATGTCCCGAGGCTCAAGTGCAGGGTTTGACCGACACATCACCATCTTCTCTCCCGAAGGAAGGCTCTATCAAGTCGGTCAGTATGTGGACCTGCTCGCACTAATGCCGGCTAGCTAAATGCTCTGTCATGGTTCGTGTAGCTTGGCTTCTAGCTTATAAATGACACCCCGCCAAAGCGAAAGTAGTGTCATATAAAGCCACTGAAGTTGTCCTTGTTTCGTGTCAGTTGTTATTTAACGTATACTTCGCTCATTCTCCAATTACACTAAAAGCGCGACTCACAATAGCTAGCTGGCTAGTATGCTAGTTAGCATGTTTAGCATTGCAGTCAAGCGAGCTGATTCATAGCTGAGAGTGACTGAGAGTTGTCATTGACTAAAATGTTACCGTTACGTTTAATTGAGTTTTATTATTTTTGATGAAACTACTTTCGGAGAAATCCAGTCTAAATATGAAGCCCATGTGTTTCTACAGTTAGTGTAATTGATCATATCCTTTAAGATGAACTGGACATGGACAGGACTTTTGTTGATGTCATCTGATCAACAACAATCAGGAGACCGATCATGAAGCTGCTCCACAAGCCTTTAATAACAAAACAGATATTTGTATTCCCTGATGTGCAGCCATAAATCTCCCTCTATGATTATGCTACGCTAACAAATCAGATGACTGATAACACTCCTTTGCTTGTTGCTTCAGTTTTCCTGCCTGTGTGTACATATTGAATGCTGTGCTTGTTTTGTACATTCCTACCTCACACTCCTGTTTTCAGATGAACATGTAAACTTAAGGACACCCTCTTGTCTTGCTTATTTGCAGAATATGCTTTCAAGGCCATAAACCAAGGTGGACTTACGTCAGTAGCAATCAGAGGAAAGGACTGTGCAATTGTTGTAACACAAAAGAAAGTACCGGTGAGTCTTTGTGTTCACACTGCTGTGAGAGTGGAAGCACTGTCAGCATTGTAACCTATTCACTTCAGAGCTCTTTACATGCCACACTTTCATGGGAACTTGATATGCTTCATTCATTGGTTGGTGCTAAATGCACAACAATGCACCCGAGTTTCTCTCCACTTGCATCTACTTAAAGTACTGGTAAAATAGTTCATATCTAAGAGGTGTATATATCATATTTAAAAAAGGGATGAGCAGCAAAAAGAGAAAAAAGCAAGACATTAAACAAATGTTTAAACAAATAGTGATGTAGTTTTGTTTTCATTTACATAGCTTTTTATTTGCAGGAGACATAATTGCATTTATACTCTTGACTATTTTGCCAAATGTGTGTCTGTGCATGTAATATTGAACTGCATTTTAGTTTATTCTGATCTCATGAATACCCAAGGCACTTATTAGTTCTATTAAATCTTTTGGATGCAGTAATGCCATAAAATGATGAAGAAGCTGTCCCTTGTATCACACATTCATCATTTTGTTATGAAACCCTTTCCTCCTTGTAACAGGACAAGCTTCTGGATTCTGCCACAGTGACCCACCTCTTCAGAATAACTGATAGTGTTGGATGTGTAATGTCTGGGATGACAGGTAAGCTGTGGCGCCTACGTTAAGCTACATCCACACTGAAACCCCGCCTTTCAACAAAAACGATCTCAGTCTATACTAACACGCCTGGAAATGAATATCACATGACTATGCACGTACACTGGGCATGCGGGTGCTGGTGTAAACAGGAAGTAGATTGGTTGCTTAGTTACAGAAAATACAACAAAGTATTATAGTAGTCTTTAATATTAAAAGGCAGTGCTTTATACTTAAGATCTTCCTCTATAAACTCAAACGGACACATTTCATGGAAAGTTTTAAAAGTTTTATTTGTCTAACTAAGTTAGAACACCGCAGGTCATTCGCTCTCTCTCTCTCTCACACACGCACATCAAATTTACTTCAACATGAACACTGACACATAAAAGTTCACTAGATTATGGTCCATAAATGTGATCAACACACGTCTCTCACTCGTTTCCTCTCAGTTTTGTTGTTTCTGTTCTGACTTGTAGCTCTGCTGGTGGCTGAAGTCGTACTGGAGAGCATTTACTGCTTTTGTTCCTTTACATTTTATCTGTGGACTTCACAATAGTTGTGCAGAACAAAATAAGCATTAATAAGAAAAAGAAAGTCCTCCGTTTTGTGTCCGTCCTCCTCAAAGCCGCTAACTGTGACTTCAGACGTCTGCTCCGTAGGTCTGATAACACCGCTGGTCACGCTCACTAATCGCTCCAATAACAGCTGCTTCCTCCGTAATAATGCAGACTTTAACAGAACAGCTGCTGGTAAAGACAACAAGGTCAGCAACACCTGTAATCAGTTGTTCATGTTAAATTAACCTGGTAGTCGATCGGTCATCAATGTTTGTTTTCTTCCAGGAAACGGTCACGTGATAGGTGTGTGACGAATCAGGGAAGGACACATCATGACTGCTAAGAACCAATCAAGTAGTGAACACGGGTGTGGGCATCATCGTTTTAAAAGTTATGCGGTTGTGCCTGTCCACATTACAAGGTTACCCCGGTGTTTTCAAACTCCGTTTTCAGTGATCTGGTGAGGACGCTCAGTGTAAACGTAGCAAAGGATATGTGGAGCTAGTGTGGATGTAGCCTTAATGTTTATAGTAAGCAGTCTGTTATTAATCAATAGGGTTCATTGGTTTTAGATTTTATGAATGTAGCTGAGGAATTAATTAAAAGGTAGTAAAATTGTATTTTGATGGATACAACTTTCAGCCCCTCTGCAGTCAATCTGTTTTTAGTTGCTTAGTTTTTTTCTTACATGTTCAGCAGCGTGTTTGTTTTCTTCTCATTGTCCTCTTCACTTTCTATTAACTGAAGCATTTAAAGTATTGCTCGTTGTACACCATGGACTCTACATGGAATGCAGTAGTTTTTCAGTATATAGGCGGGAAAAAACATGCCTCTTTTCAAAAGTAGTATTTAAATTGAAAGTGATGAGTCTTCCGGATCATTTGACATCTCTGTTCTTCTCAGTCACAGCATTCACTGTAGCTGACGGTTCCTCTTTCCACACAAATGTTATTTTTGCCATGAGAGCAGCTTTCTCTCGGTTATCATTGAAACATTGCATGAGAGATTAGGAGTACCTTTCTGACTGTGGGACATTTAAAACGGGGGCTTTGAACCAATCGCCCACTTTTCCCTCCTCGTCTCCTTCAGCTGACAGCAGGTCCCAAGTCCAGCGAGCTCGCTACGAGGCAGCCAACTGGAAGTACAAGTACGGTTATGAGATTCCAGTGGACATGCTGTGTAAGAGGATTGCTGACATCTCACAAGTCTACACGCAGAATGCTGAGATGCGACCACTGGGCTGCTGTAAGTGTCTTTCTTTAATTGCTGTCCTGTTCGGGGTTTCCTCATGACAGTAAAGTAGTGATCTATCGGTGCAAAACACTGGAGCCAAATGTCACAATCCTCTCCGTTTGCTGTCTCCTGCAGGCATGATCATGATCGGCATAGACGAGGAGCACGGCGCCCAGGTGTACAAATGCGACCCAGCAGGCTACTACTGCGGCTTCAAGGCCACCGCCGCTGGAGTGAAGCAGACCGAAGCCACCAGCTTCCTGGAGAAGAAAGTGAAAAAGAAACTGGACTGGACCTTTAAACAAACCATTGAGGTACAAAGGGATGTAACGCAGGTTGATGAGGAAGGAGCATGACTGTGACAGTAACCGTAGAGGTGGTTTCCAGCTGTGTGGCTTCTAATTTTAGCATGATGTTAATGTTGAGTAAATACTTAGAAACGATGTAACAGAAATATCATCAACACAGTCTCCACGTTTCTCCCCTTCAGACGGCAATCTCTTGTCTGTCAACCGTTCTCTCCATTGACTTCAAGCCCTCTGAGCTCGAGGTGGGCCTTGTCACAAAGCAGGACCCCAAGTTCAGGTAAGTGACCAGCACCACTTTGTTACCCCTGTAAGATGAGAATAACAGTGGACCAAATAGATTTCTCTCACCTTTGGTTATTGGCGCTCCCATTCAGCGTGATGTTTCAGAGGAACTACTTAGAGAAACGTATGTAGGCCGTGGTTACAGAACCTTTAATCTAGACACTCTAGATACGTTTGGGTCAGGGATGAATCTGCAGCAATCGATGAATTGTTTTGTCTATAAAATGGCAGAAAACAGTCAAAATGCCAGTTGTAATTTCTCTCAGCATAAGGTGATGTACTCAAACGGCTCAGTTTATTCAACCAGCAGTCCAACAGTCCACTTACACTCACATGTTTACTGGCTGCTCTTTATTGGTGAATGACGGTAGTTACATTATATGTTGGGATAGAGTCGTCATCCTCCTCCCCCTCTTCTCTCTCCAGGATTCTGACGGAGACTGAAGTGGACGTTCACCTGGTGGCCCTGGCAGAGCGGGACTGAGCGAGCAAAGATGCGCCGCCTGTCTGATTTAAGATGGCGCATGATGGGATATGCAGTTCCCAGATGGAGGCTGGTGTTATTTAGTTTGCTGTACATTCACCCCCACTGTTTCATTCAACAATAAAAAAGGTTTTTTGAGTAAAATAACATTGTCTCTGGGCCTGTATTTATTGTGAATATAGTGATTGTTTTTTGCACATGGAGCTGTTTGAATTTTTCAGACATGAATCTGTATGTGAGCCTTTTAACTCCTGGCCTCTGCTATCGTCTGTGAGTTGAGTTTAGCAGCAGGGGAAACGTTTCTGGGAACAAGAGCGTGAGCAGAGCTCAACCTCTGAGCTTCCTGTTGTGGCTCTGAACGCACTAACATCACATGACATACCGGCGTACTGCGGAGAGCTTGTTTTACTACAAAGTGATGGAGACCTTAGTTGACCTCATTTTCTCAACATTTCAGCGTATACATTTTTCTTACACGTATGGAGCATGTCAGAAATAGACTGCTTGCACTCACCGGATATGTTTTACAAGTATGCAAAGGGGACATTTGTTCCCCTTTCAAAATGGTCCTGACGAAGCTGACACATGGCCTCTGGTGTGTCGTGGGGAAACGGGGGCTCCAGCTCAGCATTTTATTTATATGATCATCAGTACAACTATTTCCCATCAGTCTGCTGCTACACGGCTTCCTGCAGCTATTACAGAATCAGAACGACAGCTAAAATGTATTTTTGTGTATGAATTCATATTGAATGCCTGTCTTGGGTCATTTCCACTGCCCTTAAAAGGTAACAACTTTGACCTTGGGAAATCCCCCAGCAGTCCTGTACAGTTTAGTTCATGTTCATGACTATTACAGTGCACACTTACACCCAATCACTGTGGGACATCTTCTCCGTGTCGCCTTCAGCTCTACTTCATACTGGGAATTAGAGCGAGTTGCTGGTTATTTCAGGTCATTCTCTGGAAGATTCTACACAACTCTATCAACAGATCTCTCTCTTGTACTTCCCAGACTCCAAAGCTCCCTGGTCATTGTGACAGCAGTTCGACTGATAACTACCTCTGGCCCATTTCCAGTATTGGTAAAAGACGCTTCCTAGTACAAAAGTTCCTCTGTATTTCTAGCAAGTGCCAGTTCCCAGCTGCCACTCAGCGGTAGCATCGGGGCAGGGCGGAATGTTTACGTACACCATGTTCCTCTTATGCCGCCCAGGGACTTTCAACGCGGTGACTCAGAGACCTGGTGACCTCGCCCCAACAAGGAAATCCCAGACTGTTCTAAGTGGGATTGTTTGTGTCTTTCACAAGTCTGGGCGACGACGGTCTTCCTTGTCACTTTGTTTAAGTGAGAAATAATGCTCATTTTAAAATGTGGAAAGGCTGTGAAACACAGAAGGAAATCAAACTCACCATTCACAGCTGTGTATATTTATAAACTTCTTTTTATTCAGAACAAGTTTTTGTTAATAGTGTTTAAATTCACACATATGTACAGGTACAAAAATAATATCTCTGTATTTACAATATATTACACACGTCTTGTATATACACATCAATGTATATTTGCAGTATATAAAAGGACTATGGAGGTCGTGGTCTTGCTGTTTTATGGTGTTTCCGTGCAGATCATTCTGTGATCCGGACCGGGCTTGACCAGACCGGACACCGTCTTCATCCACGTTCTTTTCATCCCAGGACCAGCATCTGTGGACTTGGGCCTGGACGGGGGACGTGGAGTGATGTGTCCCTCGTTGGGGGGCCGTGGCTGGGCCACATTGTAGCAGCTTCACTGTCATTCACAGCACCGGTAGACGGGATGCTTCTGTTTACTTTCCGAACTTTATGTCATCGTACAGCTGCAGGAGAGAAAAGAAAAGACGTTAGGAACCCAGACTTTAAAAACAAGATCATATGAAATCTTCAGGCTCTTTTGCCTTTGAGGACCCTGATTCAAAAACTAACCTCGTCCTCCGATGAATCCAGATCCTCCATGTCGCTATCATCTGATTCGCTGTCAGGCAGCTCCCTCAGCTCCTGCGGCGTCCTCTCGTACAGCTGGCGGCGGATCTCCTCGCTCTGGCGTCCGTAGGTGAGGTGGTACGGCGTGAAGCCACCGTAGTTCAAGCAGTTCACGTCAGCGCCGAGCTCGAGGAGGCGCCGGACCAGTGTGGGGTTCTGGAGGTCTACGGCCAGATGGAGCGACGTCCGTCCACTGCACTGTTCCTATGAGCAACAACGTAAAGAAACACTGTTAGGTCGCTGCAGCATCACACCGAGGTTGTCCTTCAGATATCTCTTTTGTGAAACTGGATGTCTCTTGGGCTGATGACACATACCTGTGCGTTGATGTCTGCACCCAGCCGAACGAGGCTTTCAACCAATGAGATGTAGCCGTTAATGGACGCCAAGTGGAGACAGTTATGTCCTGTGGAGAGGAAAAGCTCAGTTAATAACCAAATTCAAGAAGTTCTTAAGTGAGTTATGAAAGTCTGTGTGTCTTCAGGTGTTCCATTTTAACTCTGTACTTACCACTGTAGTTGGGGAAGGACGCCATAGAGGCGATGTGGCGCTGGCAGTTCTGGGTGATGACACCGAAGCAGGCGAGGGAGCCCTTCTTGCAGGCGATGTGGAGAGCCGTGTTCCCGCTGTCGTCGGCTAGACGTGGGTCACTGCCGGCCTTCAGGAGCCTCTCCACTAACTGAGGCTGCTCTGTGATCACTGCCAGGTGGAGGGCAGTCTGGGGAGGACACGTTCAGAAAATATTTAATTATCATCCTGACTTCAAAGGTCATTTGTGTGTATGAGGAGGAAGGTGTGGCTTTGTATTCAATCATTGATTTGGGGTTCTTACCTGTCTCTGGTGGTTCTGTGCATTGAGGAAGGGGTGCTTGTGAGAGAGTTTGATCATCTGAAAGGCATGTTCTGTGGCTTCATGGATGATGGCCAAGTGGAGGAGCCTGTGTGGTGAGGAGGGGGGGGGGGGAAGAAAAAGAGAAAGGTTAGTTAAAATAGTGCTTTTGATAATAATAAAAAAGATTTACCCACTGAGGAAGTGGTTCCAGCTAAGTGCGAAATAACAAAGCCCGAGCAGTGGAGCATTTCGCAAGACCGGAGTTTTGTCGGGTTATTTCCACCAGTTGTTGCTTGACACATCTGATGCTTTATCAGTTCCTGGCACCAGGCCAGGGACTTTCCTGAACGCGCAGAGCGGACTTTAGCACCGCCCCGACTGCGCTCTCAGCTAAAGTACACACACACTCACTGAGGACGCGCTTTGTTGCACGCGCACACACTTTTTAAAAGGCCTCTTGTTTTCGTGCAACTTTCGACATTTTCATGCGTAATTTCGCAGCTTTTTCATAGCTTTTCTATGCATTCAATTTGAACTTTGCATGCTGCGGTCGAGTGCTTTTGATTTACGCACATCTGATTTACGCAGAAAAACGTGAGAATGCGCTGTGCATGACAAAAAATAATCGACAAAAAAAAATCAACTTACGTGTCACCATCGTCAGTCACTACAGATCTCCACGGTTCGTATTCATGTGTGAGCTCCTCGCTTATGTTCACATGCATGTCCTCAAAGTCGTTCACCAGCTCGTCCTCCTTCAGGGAATCCAGGCCGCTGTCGAAACGGTCCTCTTGGAAAGGCAGCATTTTCCCGTGTTTGGGCTCCATGCTATTGATGTTATAATCCATTTGATTGCGGTTAGATACTCGGTGGATGTCCATGGTCACTTTGCGACTGTCAGAAAAAAACAGCTCCGTCTTTCTCCAAAGGTCAGGGCAGAGTAGTGCAGCTAAGGCAAAGCGCCTGGGTTTTGTGCGCTCGGTGGGCGGGGCTTCAGCGGGGAATTCCGATTGACTTATCTTAGGTCTGACAAGGGAAATCACACCGAGCGTGTGCTTTTGTGAGAAAAATCCCCCCCCCCCCCCCCCCCTCTCCCTCCCAAAGAGACTCAGAATGAAATCTCGTAGTTTCCTATTCGACACCTATTTTCACCTGTGATGTAGGTTAGGGAACATGTCATGATTTATGTCAATGAATGAGACACGATGGGCATGAATGAGAGGGAGGCAGCCCCAAACTGGCTCTTGAAGAATTCCCTTCTGCACTGGGGAAATTATCTATTTCAAGTGGCTAACCAAAGTGTATATATATATATATATATATATATATATATATATATATATATATATATATATATATATATATATATATATTTTTTTTTTTATATATGTATATACTTACATACATAGGTATATATTCCATTTACTTACTTTTGGCCCAATTGAAATCAGTTTAAAAAGAGACGTCCAAATTTAGTTTACAATTTACACTGAAGATTAACTATAGCCCACACCTATACACTAATAACCACATGTCATAACTATGCTATAACTCATTTTACTTGCAAAGCACATTGCTATTGTTGCTCCATGTATAGTATCTTATGTAAATACCACAGAATGTAAGGGAGGCCATCTTATTTGGCTTAAATTGTGTGTTGATCAGATTTGTGCTGTTACTTTACTGAAGAAGTTTGCAGCATTTGTGTCTAGTGTTCCACTGATCGGGGTAAAGCAACATCTGTGTATTTTTTATATATATTTGTATTCTACTTAAGACTTGCATTCTCTGTCACCATCAAATAATGTTCCAGTCTCAAAAGAGGTGACAAGCAAGTTAATGTTTCGTTTTTGTGATCAGACCTGCCGAACTCGCCCTTTGCCCTGAGGCAGGTTGTGCTTTTGTAATCTGCTATGGGATTCGCAAAAACAGTGGATCTGGTGCAAAAGCATAAAAGAAACTTCAGACAGAAGAAGATGGCAGGATTTCATCAATCGTGTCTGTACAAGGTTACACTATAAAGTGAATTTACGCAGCACATGGAGTGTAGAGGAAGGGGAAAGACTCTAAAATTTCCTCGTGGAGACTCTGATGAAACCAACACTGCATGTTCCACAATAGAATGTTCTGGACTTACCCGTGTAGCATTGCACGTGCTTAACACACCGCTGGAGGTCAAATCCTGCACAAATTAGCTTTGATCCTGGATAACACAGTTTTTACTCGTGCAGAAAATTTCTTTTGGTAGGAATTTTGAATATTTTCCTTGTCTCTCTTTTACAGTGTTGTGACTTTCCGTGTGATCTTTTTTTCTGCATTTGTCCAATAGTTGTTTTTAGGCAAGTCTTTAAGAGGAAATTACTTTCTGTTGCGCAACATGGTGGCAAAGTGTGTGACAGCTACCTGCATGTTCTCCCCTGACATTTAAGATAAAACTCCCAGGATCCCTTCTGGTTACATTTCATTGTGAAAGGTAGGCTTGGTGAAAACATAGCAACAGTATCCAAGAGCGGTGTAGCATCCACACCTCTATGGGGTAACCCTCAGTCAAACACACGCACACGCATATACACTCCCATCATGGCTGTGATGTCATCTAATGCAACCGTATCTCTGTCTGAGTGTCTGTGCGTCAGATCAGAAAAATCACTCGTACTGGCGGCCATCAAGTCCTTTATCTAACTTGAACGCCACACATTTTTTAATCTCTGCCAAATATCACCATGAGGCATCTGGGGACAAACTGTTCTTGCTGCTCTCTGGTATTTCTCCCGTTGCCAAGATTGTGTGCTTGTGTGTTTGTATGGCCAGATATTTACCTCACACAGGAAACACTGGGACTTCCACTTTGCATACTTGAGATGTTTCATTTTTTTTGTAAAGCTGTGCAAGTGCTCTTGTCTCCACTAGACTATGTTTACCGCAGGTTGCTATGGACACCAACCGCTGAGAAAGCGCTGACGCCAGTTCATTGTCAAGGGCTGCACATTGCCCTTTGTCTGTGCGGTGGGAAAGCATCACTTATCTGAGTCAGTACAGTGCCTCAGGGGGCATCACACCCTGTTGGTGAAGTGCTAAAGTCATGAAACTATCCCTTTTTCTCTATTGACCAACTAACACCAACCTCACCCTACAGCCTTTGAAAAAAAGGGTTGCTGTGCGCTACAGTTAGTTGCAGTCTAACACAGCTCTGTAATAAATCCTTTATGGGGGTTATAATGTTCCGTTTTTGTTGAAAGTGTTCAGTCTTATTTCCACAATCACTTTGGAGCCTGTTTGTGTTGCTGTTAAATTATATATAGTGGTGTTCATACGTCTACCCTTGACATAAATGGAGTGGAGAGCATAATGCAATTCTTCAGCACGAAGCCCAAATCATCTTCATTTGAATAAACACCTCTCTAAAAACGGAAAATTATAACCATCATGAAGGTACAGAGCTGCATCAGTTCAGTGTATCAGGTTGGGTTTGTAGGTGTACCTAAACTGTCAACTAAACGATTAATCCAGGCAACAAAAAATATGCCATTACCAAATATGGAATTTGGAGACAAATCTTTGATAAATATAAATAAAGCAGAATAAAGCAGCCTACACGGCCAAATTAGTTAGTTTGAGGGAAATGTCCCACAATTAGAAGCTATAGTAATTTGTTGTATACTTTTATTCCAGTAGTCATTTTACAGTAATAGGTAGACACCCAGCATTGTTTACAGTGACGGCTTAGGAGGGGGTAAAATACTGCTGATGAGCAAGTACAATAAAAGTAGGCTAATTTGTCGAACTGAGACAATTATCATTTTTGGAAAGCATCTGTACACTTAAGGAAGTAGTTTGACATTTTGGGACGTATACCTCCTGAGAGTCAGAATGCGGTAATTATAGAGCTAGAGCCAAGATACAATTAGCTTAGCATACAAATTGGATGCAGGGGAAACAAATGTATATATATATATATATATATATATATACATACCAGCACCTTATATCATATTATATCTATTTTGTTTAATGTGCACAGATAGACATGAGATAACCTATTTATTAGTACACCTTTGTTGGTAGGTGTTAGGTAGGAATAATCTTAAACTTTGTAGCTGCCTGCTTCCAGTTTTTAGGCCAATCTAATAGCCAAATGGCTCCATTGTCATGATTAGCATACTGACAAACCTATATCTCATATCTATTTGTGTAATGATTAAACAAAAGTTATGTGGTAACAAAGCTGAAGAGATGCTGGTTTGTGTATTTCCTTTTATATTGCACAGAGCCAGCTAGCAGTCTCTACCTGCTTCCAGTCTTTAAGCTAACCTAAGGTAATATAGCTTAGCAATAGTTCCATAGTTAGCGTACAGATACGCCTGTATCTCACCTGTATGTGTATGTGCACAGATAAGAGTTATATACGTTAGTAGCAAAGCTTAAGAGGTGCTGGTTTGTGTACTTGTTTTACCCTACGAAGAGCCAGCTAACTGTTTCTGCTGCTTTCTGTCTTTAAGCTAATGGCGTCCTGGCTCTAGCTCCATGAGTCGCATAGACATGAGAGTGATATTGATTTGCTCATCTAACTTGTGGCAGTAAAGCAAATAAGCCTGATTCCCCAAATGTTGAACTATTTGCTTAAATCACTTACTTATCTATTTGTCCAAACACATTTTTCAAAAGGGTCAAGTTGTCACATTGTTATGTAAAGCCAGATGCTTTTATTTGGAATCCGTCATGTCAGTATTTTTTATGGGGGATCTGTTAGTTGTTCAGCTGTCTGAAATTAGCCTCAGTTTCCCAGATCTGCACATGTCATTCATGACAACTTCCCTCCTGTTTCAAAAGGAAGCTATCACTCCATTGTTACAGTAATCACTCAATGGATAGTCAACCTCAACCAGTCCAATTCTTGTGTGGGCTTGGTGACACAGCAGCTCTACACCCAGAGTTTACACAAACTACACCCACTTTATGTTTTCACAATGTGTGGCTCGGTGTAAAAAGGAGTATTTTAGTATCACAAGTTCACGCATGGCTGTTTTCCATTGTATCAAACATGCTAGCTGTTTAATGATGTGTCAGGCTGTTTCATAGTCAGAGAGACTTAACCACAACCATGCAAGGCTATATGAAAGGTTGTCATCTCACAGGCACACATAATGTGTGCCTGTCATTCAGCATTTGCCATGATTTTATTAAAGTCACGAGGAGAATGAAGATTTGAGTATCAACCGGACAAAAAGTACAAGAAAGGTCATTAAGCCTGTGTTTCCCAGAACAAACAATACCGCTGTATAAACAGGTTTCCCTACCTGTAAAAAAAAGAGGATGTTGTTTGCTTTCAGTGGCATGAGATGATCATGAGAATTTGGGGTGGAAAATGGTGTTTCAGCATCTTCTTTCTTTTATTTATTTTTTTGCTATAGCTTCTAAAAAAGTCATGGAAGACATCTGACACACAGGTTATTGAAACTTTCAAACTGAGGTGAGATCCTCCCCTTTGTTGCCTCAGTTTCACGCTGAATGTGCAAATGCATATTTTCACGAGGAAGCGTAGGTGTTTGTCGGAGAAGGGGTAATACCTTTATTTCCCTCCCCAGGCACTCCCACGGTGTTATAGGCCAGTCATTCCCACAGACTGGGCAGTGGGACCCGACCCAGTCTGTGGGAAGAATTTGTCCCATAGTCTTATCTTATTAAACAATTATATCTGCAGTACACCTTTGAGCCACATGAGGAAGCCTGAATGTCCGTATTCTGATAATTGTCTCCTACTAACACTCTTATCTAATATGAAAGGCTAGCGTACATTCTTTATGTTCAACTGATGAGAGGAAAAAACAAAAGCCTGTTTACTCCGCCTAAATGCATTTATTTGGTCTGAATACAAAATGCAGTTTTTAAATGATGATTTCATTTATTAAGGGAAAAAAAGCTATCCAAACCTACCTGGCCCTATGTGTAAAAGTAATTGCTCCTCCTTGATGAATCATGAATGAACTGTGATTAACCACATTTTTTGGAAAGCTGAGTTAAATTTCACTAGCCACATCCAGGCCTGATTACTGCCAGACCTGTTGAATCATGAAATTACTTAAATAGAACCTGTCTGACAAAGTGAAGTAGGCTAAAAGATCTCAAAAAACAACACATCATCAATCTAAAGAAATTCAAGAACAGATGGGAATTACGTTTCCACATAGGGCCAAGTAGGGCCAAGTAGGTTTGGATAGCTTTTTTCCATAATAAATGAAATCATCATTTAAAAACTGCATTTTGTATTTACTTGGGTTGTCTTTGTCTAATATTCGAATTAGTTTGATGATCTGAATCATTTAAGTGTGACAAATATGCAAAAACAAATCAGGAAGGGGGCAAATACTTTTTCACATCACTGTATATATATATATATATATATATATATATATATATATATATATATATATATATATATATATATATTACTGCTGGGCAACGATTAAAATATTGAATCGCGATTAATCGCATGGATTTTTTGCGAATAATCGCGATTAATCGCATTGTTATGGCAAAGTTCAACAATGAATTCAAAAGTAGTGTATTGTGCACTTTTATTTCAAAGGTACTGCTATATGAACAAAAGGGCAATAACATTTGGTTCACGAGATGCAGGTAGCATGTTTCATACTTAATGTGAATATAATTCATACTTTGTTGGCATCTTATTCTGAAAACCGGATGTTCGTCTGAAGAAACCGGATGTTGTCACGTTAATCTTTCTGCTAACAAAGTCCTTCGCTCGCTCCCGATCTGTGCCATTTAAATGCGTTTACGGTGAATGTCAGCATATAGGTGCACTAACATGTAAGTGTCTGCTGAGTTGACCACGGAGATCGGAGTGTCTGCTGACTTTACCGCAGCGATGTACAGTAGTCTCCAGGGAGAGCAGCGGAAGTCGCCTTTTCTCTACGGCAACCCTGAAGGGACATCAAATCTCGAATACAAAACGATAAACATGAGACAGGCTGTTTGCTGGCTTTTATCCCACTGTCCTTGTCATCCTCTGTGTTGTTATGTATGTTAGGTATTGTATTGTGTCTTGTCTTTCAAGAAAAAAAAGAATAATTATAATAAATTTTAAAAATGCGTTAACGCTCGATAAAATAATTGTCGCCGTTAATTAATGAATGCGTTAACGCGAAATTAACGCGTTAACTTGCCCAGTGCTTATATATATATATATATATATATATATATATAAACTCATGTTTACAATGTTAACTGAGGTAATAAATCAAGAGAGAAGTAGAGTAATTTTCTCATAGACTTCTATACAACCAGAGGAGTTGCCCCCTGCTTGTCATTGGAGAGAATCCGCATTAACTTTACTTTTCAGAACCAGAGGTTGCCGCCTGTATGCTACGTACTGGGCTTTCAACTGACTCTAATACAAACGCAGCATTAGTGGACGGTAAGAGCACGTGACACAGTATAAAGTCTGTGAGATTCTGCACACAGATTGGTGTTCGAGTCCCAAGCTAAACTTAAAGTGAACTATAACATTTTATCACCAGTCGTTAGTCACGTGACTTGTTTGCCACCCTAGTCAGTCAAGTTAACGCCGACCACGATTTTTTCCTAAATCTACCGAAGTGGTTTTGTTGCCTAAACCTAACTTCCTGTGAAGAGGGAAGTTTATTTTGAAAGGACATATAACGAGTGTATGTTGAAACGCCGACCCTCGACGTTGTTGAAATAGTTCCAGCGGGCTGCCATTCTTTTAAATCTGGGTCCAGTGAATACCGGTACTTTACAGTGGCCCACTGCTCCTAATGTTCATGCAGAGGATGCATTTTATATGTATCAGTGTATGTGACAGAAATAAAGTTCTTAAACGTTGTTTCTGTCGTCACATACATTGAAAACAAAATACTAAATTTGAATACAAAAATTTTGGTCGCTATTGAAGGTAGCTTGGCTATTTAAAATGACTGAGTTTGTGCATGATGTAACATTTCTCTCTGACCAATCAGTGGTCTGCAATGTTTTAACTCCGCCTTCTAGTATCGGATCAGCTTAATTGAGGGACAATCCACAACTTTTACCAATAGGAAAAACCCCAAAATACCGTACCATGCTGTGGAAATGTGGCCTCAGTCAGTTTTAGAGGTACTGGCCGTTGTGTTTTTTTTTACTTTTGGAGTGAACCAGACCAGCTGTTTCCATTCTTTATGCTGAGCTAGGCTGCTGGCTGTAGCTTCATATTTAGCATAGAGACCTAAATGTTATTGATTGATATTGATTGAATCTGTAAACAAGAAAGCAAGGCTGTGCACGTGTAGAACCAAGAGCTCTGTAAAGCCACGAGAGAGTCAAACGGGTTCAAACACGATCATTCAAATTTGAATATAATATTATAGTGGTAAGCAGAGGGGAATTGCTAACGTTTGGGATTTACATACACTTTGCCTGGCCCCAATTCAAGTACTTTCTGCCATATTGAACAAGCCAGAGATGAAACGGTGACTTTTGATGCTAGTTCAAAGGAGATGAGATAAAAGCATTAGAGACCTCAACGTCATGTTTGATTTTCCTTTTTTCAAGTGTAGGGAGCAAGTGTTCACTTGCATCTACCTGCTCTTTAAGAGTTGAGTCAATAATCGAACCATGGGGTTTGTTGTGAGAGATAGCAGTCTGTGTACGCAGGTATGACTTGAGGTTAAAGATTAACATTGACTACACATTATCACAATGCTGACTCTCGTGTGAGTGCACATGCAAAACGTTGTTTTTTAAATGTCAGTAACATTGCACTAAGAACTGCAGAGACAGAGTTTTAGCACAGCTTTAAACAATGAAATTGGAAGAGACTTGGAAAACATGCCCATTGAACATAAACTGTGGTTCACTGTTTGGTTGTCTGCTCATTCTTGAGTTGTGTGCAACTTTATTGATCATCTATTGTGTCAGCAGTCTCCACTGCACTGGACCGCTTGAGCCCACGAAGGGGAAAAAGCACATTTTATGAAACAAACCACGAAGACAGCTACTGACTTTCTGCTAGCACGCTGTACAACCCTAAATACAAATTAGACCAGCGAAGTTTCCTGACACACTTACAGCAGTGTGAACATGGATCTGACTGGCAGCGCTACACACCACGGAAATAGTGAGGCTGCAAGACAAACCGCAAAACAACTGAGCGAAATCTGTCACTGTTTAATAATCTCATATCTAATTTTGCATTTTGTGAGGATTGAGCAGGCCGTCTGTCTGTTATGTCAGCTCATGTGTCACAGTCAAAACTCCAGCTTCCTGTTTTGTCTTTTGATGTCAGCACACATTGGTGTGCTTGATGCTTAATGTTAATTTTTAAACATGTCACTTGAATTGAGCAATATATTAATTATAATAAATTTTAAAAATGCGTTAACGCTCTATAAAATAATTGTCGCCGTTAATTAATGAATGCGTTAACGCGAAATTAGCGCGTTAACTTGCCCAGTGCTTATATATATATATATAATATAATATATAATATATATATATATATAAACTCATGTTTACAATTCTGCCTCTTTGTTGCATATATATAGATATATATATATATATCTATATATATATAATATATATATTTGTATATATAATGTCCCAATCTGTATTTTCATTCAGACATTTATTTATAAATCTAGTCATCCATTCATTAACCATGTTTCTTTTATAGTTGTTATTCATGCTTCCAGTTTCAGAACTAGAATAGTCCATACCCTCCAGGAATGGATTATAATTGAAGATTTTGTCAGCTGCTGTTTGACCACCTCGCAAAGGTCTTTATCGCCCCCCTGTGGTTCTCCTGTGAATTGCTGATCATGGGATTATATCCAGCATAAAATACACTCAAACTCTTGAAAAGATACATAAATAGAAGTGGGCTATGTGGATAAAACCATCTATCATAACATTTGTCATTTCATATTGCAATACAGTCCACTTTCTGTCAAATTTGAAGACATTTCTGTTTTGGCTAATACAGCAAATTGTTGATTCAAGCTACTTTTTATTGCATTGATCAAACAATCTATGTTTGCCATATTTATGTTGACAACAATGGCTTAATATTCACAGTGATATTAAATGATTGTTCCAAATGGTTTGACAAAGTGTCTGACCGTTAAAAACTGTTTATATTTTGAGGTGATTTACGTGAATTGTCCTACTTTCAACCACTATAGTACAAACTGTCACTCGTAAAGGATTTGGATGCAGCTGATCAATTAGTGGACTTTACTTAAAGACACAGAGTCGATCTGATTGGACATTTGGTGATTTTATATATTTTTTAATTAGAACACATCTTGCCCAAAGTCTGGAATAGAGGAATATTATTTTATTTTTAAAAAGTGCTACAATACTTTTCTAGTGAAAGACTTGATACACACACACACACACACACACACACACACACACACACACACACACACACACACACACACATGCACACACTTCCAGCTGTCAATCACACTGGTAGACATCAGCACGCCTTCAGCCTCCACACTGCTCTCAGTCTGTCCATCAGTGAGACCCAGGTGAATGAGGAAAGAGTGACAGCCTGAGCCCCGGGGTGCTCCAATCATCTGCCAGTCAGCTAGCAGAGGCTCTCTGGCACCTCTTCACCATATCCCACTGCATGTGAAAACCCTTTCGTTTGCTTCAAGTGCCAGAAAAGTTCCCTGAGTGACTAAGATGATGTCACTGACTGCATGTGTTGGAGTCTGGAGCTACAGCACATTCTCATCATGACTCAGCAGTCAGCACATATGATTCTTCCTCTTATAAAGGGTTTTTAAGTGTTGAATAATAGTTGCATTTATATTATTGGCTTATAACTGATCAACATAAATCAGTTATAAGCCAACCAACAAGAACACTTTTTGTGTTGCCGGGTTGTGAAGCGGAACGTCAGGAGATATTTGCTGAATTTGATTAAAGGTGTATTGCTAGAATAGCTGACAGAACCTTTAATAGTCATTGATGTGATAAGTAACTATGTTAGTCATTCATGAAGGATAATAAACCATCAAGGGTGTAGTTAAATGTTAAAAAAACATGAATTAGAAATTGAAAATGGGCCCTATTAGACCATCAGAAAAAGTTTGTAAATCCTCTGTAGTCATAAATGTTCATAAATCACTCATAAAATGGTTATTACAATAAACCAGGAAGGCAGTTGTTAATTAATGAAGTCAGGTACAGACATCCTGTTACAGACGTTCAGGGGTCCATTGTGGAGTCTTCATGGTGAACTAAGAGCTGAAAAAACAAAGCATGAGTAAATGATTTACTAACCATTAAACAAGATTTGTTTTACACTGTTGTGTGTGTTGTGTATGTTTAACTCTTTTATGAATGGTAATTTGGAAAGTAGTACCCATAACATATTGTTGGATTCAAAAAGTAGCCTATTGTGTTGGTAAGATTATAACAAAACAACATATAACATAATGATAATGTAATGTTTCCAAACACTTCAAAACAAATCAGTGCAGTGCCGTTAGCTGTGTCCTGCACCAGCAGAAGGCTACGTATTAGTTATTAGGACAAACTACAAATCCCTAAAACCTTTACCCAGCAATAAGATCCCCATACCAACGTCTGATTGGACAGTCAGTAATTTGCTGCGTTCACACCGGTCGCGTTGATTATTTGACGCACTGAAAAATCGCGTCCAACGCGCCGCCGGTCGTGTTCACACCAGACCCCGCAAAATCGCGTAGCGCCGGAGAGGGGGCGTGGTTTATCGACTGGAAGCCGTTCACCTGGCCGCCATTTCTTTCCGCTTTCAACCGTGAAAGGACAATTGCTGCTTTGTAATAATAATAACAATAATACATTTTATTTATACAGCGCTTTTCATGACACTCAAAGACACTTTACATTAAAATCATCATGTATAAAAACAATACACTAAAAACAAAGTACACAATAATAGTCACACGTTAAAAGCAGTTTTGAACAGGTGAGTTTTGATTTGTGATTTGAATGTGGAAAGGTCAGTGCAATCTCTGATGTGTTTGGGGAGAGAGTTCCAGAGGGAGGGTGCAGCTATGGAGAAGGCTCTGTCGCCCCATGTCCGGTGCTTGGTCCTGAGTGGAAGGGACAGGAGGTTGGCATCAGAGGAGCGGAGCCGGCGGGATGGAGTGTGGTGGTGAAGCAGGTCGGTGAGGTAGGAGGGGGCCTGATTGTGGAGGGCTTTGTATTCCATCCGTTGTGGGACGGGGAGCCAGTGGAGGTTCTGGAGAACAGGGATGATGTGATCACGGGAGCGGGTGTGGGTGAGCAGGCGAGCAGCAGAGTTCTGGATGTACTGGAGTTTATTTAGGATTTTGGATGATGTGCCGTGAAGAATGCTGTTGCAGTAGTCAATTCTGGAGGTGATTCTTGTACGTGTTGTGGAAGTCCCTCAAACGTCGGAATGCCAAACGCCGTCTGGTTCATATTGTTCAGAGGAGCTCCGTGGATTGTATCGAGCTGTATTCACTGTCTAGCAAGCCACCGGTCGCTGTTTACTACAGCTGTAGGAACACAAAATAAACTGATTTGGCTGTGATTCAACGGCAATAAACCGACAAAAAGGGACTCCGAAATAACTACATAATGATGCCGATTTGTAGGTTACTGGTCTTCTCAATGGAGCTCTGATGGATCGGTGCTAGGCTATGCTAACATCGTAGCAGCTCCACCAGCACTCAATAACGTCACGTAGACGTAAATACGGCAGCGTCTATTCATTGTTTGTACCGTATGGGTTACACACACACATGTATACACATAGTTTGGTCCGGTCTCTGTTGATATGAGGTATCGTAGAGCTCTGGGTGAACACAGACAGCTACAGGATTTATTTCCTGATTCAACAACGGCAGGAAGTCAGTGATGACAGGGGGAGCAACTCAACGCTGATAGGCTATCGCGCCACAGCGTCACGCGATTATTTAGCAGAAGTTGAAAAATTTCAACTCGCGCGTTGGCGATTTTGCGGCGTCCAACGCGTCCACCGCACTGCAATAACGTGTCCAACGCGCCGCGCCATCGCAAAATCGCGGAGCGCCAGTCTCATCGCGTCTGTGCATAGACTTTGTATGTAATCTCGATGCGCGTCAAAAAATCAACGCGACCGCTGTGAACGCAGCAAAATCAAGGCTCCGTGTGATTGTCCGACGGTGGCCATGTTTGCATTACCAGCTGTCTAGATGCGGGCTAGCTAACCGGTTAGCTGTTTGAGGTTCGTTCGCCTCTCTATTCGGCGTAAAGGTAACGAACAGCCTCTTCACGCCCGGTAACACCCGCTCATCTGGACGTTGCAATGCCGGTTCACTCCCGGGAGAAGAAAGAAAGTAACCACGAAGAAATGGAGGTGGATTTTCCCGAGCAGGACGGCAGCAGCACAGACGAGGAGGACACTGTTAGCTCGTCCGTGTCTGAAGATGGAGACAGCTCGGGTAGGACACACATTAGGCCTTAAATATCAACCCACAGCCAAAAATACCCGTCTGTCACACAAGGGTTGTGTATGATATGCTAAAATGACTTTTCAACCAACGTAGAGCATGAGGGGGGGTCACGTCACTATAATGTTGATGATGGATGAAAAGAACAGTGTATATGGAGGTGATGTCAGACCTGTCATGTCTCTGTGAACAGAGATGGATGATGAGGACTGTGAGAGGAGGAGGATGGAGTGCCTAGATGAGATGACCACTCTGGAGAAACAGTTCACCGACCTGAAGGAGCAGTAAGTCCCTCCCCATGTTCCCATCTGATGACAGCCTCCACCTACTGCTGTCCAGTCTGAGTCAACAGTGAGCTTCATGTTCAAGTTGAACTACTGAGGTCTGTGTGAGAGGCTTGTCATTTCATCTGGTTGCTTGGGATACTTGGGACCTTTACTGGACCTGATTTCAGAGTGATGGTCATCCAGATCCTCCCCACCGCTGTACAAACGGGTGGTAATCTGTAAACGCCATCACAATGGTCCATATACAGTGGTTATTGTTTATTATTTGCTGACGCCTTGGCGGCCACTAATCTTCCTGGAGTCCACAGAAAGGACAAAACGTACAATACATGACGTAAAACCAACCGTTAAAATAGTTCAGTCAGTATAGTTAAAATAGTGCAGTCATACAAAGTACAGTCTGAGACTAGGGTGTATAGTATCAGAACAGACCGTATACATTATGCATCCTTCAAAGAAGGATCAGTAGTCTAAGAAGGCAGTGGAGTTCTAGTCATATGCTCAGTGGCCTTAGGTGAGCCTGTAATTGCCTGTTACCTGTATAAGTTATATACATACATGGAATTCTATATTGAGCTGCTGTAAAGCGCCCGGGGAGCCCGAACTACCAACTCTGTGTTAAAAGGACGACGCGCTCCATCCACTGAGCCAACGCTGCCCCATCTGGGTGACAAATGTACATCAACCATTTGCCTTTTTTTTGTTGATCTTTTATGCGTCAGATACAATATTTCCTATCAGCATTTTTTTTTTAATGACCGTCTTATGAGGTGAAAATGGCTCATAATGATGAAATCAGCCATTCTGGCAGGTGCATTAAATAGACCACTTCCTGTTCTGGAGAGACGAGGACCTATATTACTGTTCTGCACACCAGTGAGAGTTTATTCTGCTTTTAAAGACCTTTTGAGTTTTATTCACTTTTCTCATTTATTACCACTGTTTTTAACTTTCTTACAAGATATCTTGAAATTGAACACTAAAATGCTAAGATGGCTCTGGGGTTCCTTGTTTTGCTGTTCAGGTTGTACAAGGAGCGTCTGAGCCAGGTGGACATCAAGCTGCAGGAGGTGATGGCTGGCTGTGCCCAGGAGTACCTGGAACCTCTGGCCAACCTGCAGGAGAACATGCAGATCAGGACCAAAGTAGCCGGTGGGTCGATGTGATATTACAAGCTTTGCTGTGTTGTAGTTTGATATTTAAATTAGTCTTAAAGGTGCAGTCAGCATTACTGGAGTAAGATTGTTGATATCTGAACTCACAGAATGGAAAGCTAGTGGGCCGGCAGGAGAATTTGACAGAAAGTGTTTTGGATTAGAGTCTTTTAATGTGACAGAGTTTGACTTTAGATGCACGTATGACGGTGAGTTAGGACGTGTTATGTCACATGTATGAAATCAACTTGACTGTGGCAAAGCAAAGGATCCTCTCTGTTAACATTCTTTTGGGTATCTTACACCTGTACTGGAAAACCGAGCAGATTGAGGCACTTGTGCAAGTATCTTTTAATGATATGCAGCTAAACTGAATGCCTTATTGCAGTTTAAAGGTCACTTTGATTAAAGTGTAATGCTTGTCACAGGGATCTACAGGGAGCTGTGCTTGGAGTCAGTGAAGAACAAGTACGAGTGTGAGATCCAGGCTGCCTGCCAACACTGGGAGGTAAGAGAGCAACCAATGAGTCGGGCTTATGTGGGGGTCAGGTTTGTATTTTCCATGGCAAAACACATCTTGTTCAAGTAGATGACTGCCTCTACAGTGATGGATATCCTCTGTGATGTTGGGCTTTGGGATTCAGCCGCAGTACACTAAACCTAGACAGAATTCAACCCGTCTTCTGATTTTGAATCCTCATTTTGTGTCTGTCTCCCAGAGTGAGAAGCTGCTGCTGTTTGACACTGTGCAGAGTGAACTGGAGGAGAAGATAAGAAGATTGGAGGAAGACAGACACAGTATTGACATTACCTCAGGTACCTACATTCTGACCAGCGTACCCTAAACTCACACTGTTGAGTTTATATTCTTTGATCAAGAATATGTAAACCAACAAGATGCATCTGTGAAGCAGAAAGCTGAGCGCCTCCTCCAGAAGCACAGTGTGTCTCCTCTGTAATCTGTCCTCTCTGCCCTCCAGAGTTGTGGAATGATGGACTGCACTCACGGAAAAACAAGAAGAAAGACCCATTCTGCCCCGTCAAGAAGAAGAAGCCCGTCGTTGTCTCTGATATCCTTTTCCCGTAGTCCTGTCCTTGTCTTATTCTTCATCATTCATCGGCACCTCAGTGACGTGCTGCTAACACAGATGTTTCACCGGACATTTGTCCTTAACCGCTCTGTTACGGCCTTATATCGTTTATATGCTGCAGGACCTTGATATTCTGGAAGACTGGACCGCGATAAGAAAGGTATTGTGGAATCGGACAATGGAGTCACCCGGTGAATGTGTTTTGTGATTTGACTTTTTAGTTGTGTCTGTTCCCCTCTCCCCCACAGGCGATGGCATCGCTGGGGCCACACAGGGTGAAGGTGGATGGTAAGAGTCTCTCCTCGTCCTTGGTTACAGTCGATCTCTGGCTGAGTGCGGCCATCGACCCACAGTTGTACAGGAGCCGCTGACTCGATGCTTTCAGCTAGAAGTACTCAAGTGCATAGTTGAGAAGGAGACAGATGTTTCTGTCCTTGTCCTCCTTATTTCTATTTTGTGCTCTGTTTCTTTTAAACTTACACTGTCCCCCGTGTCCTTCTAATGCTGTCCCTCCAGTCCCTGCAGTCAAGCCTGACCGACATCAACACGTGGCGCACCTCGAGGACGGACGGCTTTTCTACGACAACCAGTGGTACTGCAGGGGCCAGGCCATCTGCATCAACAGGAAGGACGAGTACCCAGCTAGGTGTGTTTGTGTGTGAGCAGGGTTTATGGGATGATGTTGATTAAAGCACCTGTCGGTTCTGATGCTAAAAGGTGTGTGCGCTGGTCTGTAAAGGTGAGTGTGAGTGTGAGTCACGTGGTGGATTGGTTGGTAATGGAAATGACAAAGACTGAGTATTAGGCTGAATGATTGTGGATCCACATTCTGCCCTGTGTGTCAGTGAATAGAGAGAATGTATTGATGTTTCCACAGCACCGCTGAGCGGAGGCGACAGGTGGCTGCTATGAACGGGTAGAGCTGGACATCCACGCAGCAGAGCACACCACACAGCCGGTGGACATTAACATGTAGCCAGGAATGAAGTTTTCCTGCACCAGATCTCACCTTAACTGAACACCTCTGGAGGATACAATCATCAAAACACCGAAAGAGGAATAAAGTGTATTAATGCGGTTCATCCCATCAGAGACACTGCTGCGCTACGGAGCACCAGGGGCCAGATGCTTAGAACTCTGTGTAGGTTCACAGCTTAAAGTCTCGGCGTGTCCCAAATACTTCTGTATACTCATACTAAGCTGCTTCTTCGTATGTTGTGGTGCTCACACTGCAATGCACAAAGGAGCTACTCACAGCTGTGAAGTCAAATATGTTGTGGGTGTCTGTAAACCTGCTCCGGGAAGATCTTGGAAAACAAACATAAGTTACCAATCTTAAGAAAGACGTTGTGCTTACTAGTTGTGGAGTTTAACTTGCCGATTGGACAATCCGCCAAGATTATCTGCCAGCTACCCTTTTGCAAGGCTGAGGCTGTCGACAGCACCCATTTCATTCATTTCTCTCATGTGCCTGTGCAAGTCCTTTCTCTTTGGCCTTCACTTCACACCAGAGCGGTACAAAGAGCTGCACTATCTCCTTTACAGTACGAAGGACCTAAACCTGCGGAAATGGTTCCTATTGTGGATGATAAGATTTGATCACGTGTTTCAATCACGCAGCATGAGTTAATTGTTACACTGCCCTTTAGTAAGTAGTGCTTCTCCTCTCCGTAGCTGTAAAAGCTTCTCTTCAGTTTGAATCTCTTTGTGCAGTTGAATGCCTCTTTACCACTTGAGCAGAGTATTCCTCCTTCATGTTCCCTGTAAATACATGACATCTGCAAACAGCGATGTCACGTGTTGGTTGTGAGGATCAGGAAGTGCCGTTGCGTTAACATTGTGTGTGTTTGTGTCACGCAGCGCCATCATCACCACCATCAACAACGACGAGGTGTGGCTCAAACGACTGGACGGCACCAAGTCCAAGCTGTACATCTCCCAGCTGCAGAAAGGCAAATACACTATCAAGCACTCGTAAACACACACACACACACACACACGCAGACCAACAGACATCTCTGCTGCGTTTCTTTTAGTCTCCTTTCCGTGTGCTATCTGTCTACATTCTTGCCATGTGTACAGTCACACACTCTGTGTATAAGTAACAAAAATCAGGCAGACCAATACCAACTGACCCTTCTAGTCGTAGGAGACGATCTTCCCTGTAAATGTGTATATTATATGTGTATATTATCGACACGGTCACAAAGTGTCATTTTCTCTGGAACGGAGATCAATGCAAAGTGCTGTTCCGAAGAACCGGGCGAGGAGCCGGAGCAGTGGTGAACTTTGAAGTGCGGAGCTCAGTCGCGTGCCTTTCTAAGACAGAACTGTCCCGGACCCGAACGACCAACACCAACGCAGCGAAGCCTTACTCTGTACGGTGCTGTCACCAAGAGGACTGATCCAGGTGAGGATTGGCTCAACGGTGTGTTTGATTGGCCTCTCTGGACGCACCAGTTCGACTTGAATTTCATGCTCCATAGAGCCGAATGAATCATTTAGTAAAAGCAATGAACACGTGTTAATATTGGGTGAGATGGATTATGATGAATGTGAAAATAACAAGATAAAACTGTTCTTCAACAACGCCCACTTGAATTTTGTTAAAGCCATTGTACTGAATGATCTGTTGATGTTTTAGTGTCATTTTCACAGCATTGAAAGTTCCACCCAAGGCCAGCCCCATGCACTAAGAGACAGAAGCCTAAAGTGTCCGTTAATCACACAGCCATGTGAGGTGGCCTGTATATAGAGATGACTGTGTTTCGGCTTCACTGTGATTCTCCGTCTCTTCTAGTGTCGCCATGCCTCTCATAGTGCCTACTGTAGAGTTCAACATTGAAGGCAGGGAACAGGCTGAAGTTGCTCTGCTCCTCAGCGATGAGCTCTGGCTGTGGTGGTGGACTCAAACAGCCTCAACGGTTGTAATTCATAGTGCCATTTATTGTTTGTCTTTATTCAACCCGTTTATATGTGTGTGCTAGGATTGCTGGTTAAGTCCTGCAGTGTAAATATTACACATAACAAATCAAAAGTATCTCCCATTCTCCGTCCCGCCTCCTTTTAATCGTCACTTCTCTGTCCCCTGTTGTCTACGTCCCTGCTGTCAGTTCAAATGTTCAACAGTACAACGAGAAAGCAGGAATAAGAGTTTTTGTGTACAATCCGTCCAATACAACCTTCTGTGTGTGTAAATGATGCTTGATTCAATGAAGGGGACTTTGCTTTGTGTTGTGTTTATGGTGCTTTATGCTGTCAGCATTGCATACATATTTTAAAGTATTATCTGCCAGCAGTATTGTAAAGAGCGGTAACATTACATCATGAACATTAACAAAGTGTCCTGCTGTGGCGTCAGCTGATAAGAACTTTTCATCATTTGTTTCTCCGCTTCGGTTTTACCTTTTTATGCATTTTGGTTCCATGACCACGTTTGAGGTAAAAATGAATATGTGACATTGTGCCAATGCATGTACAGCTGATTAAAGATTGTGTTTGTATCATTTGAAGAGAGTCAAAGCTGCACATAATTATTTGTCCTTTATAAGCAAATAGAGAGAGAGTAGAACACTGTTTCTACTGTACGCTATGACCACATTGTTGGCACAAAGGGAAGTGTCTGCATGTAGGTGATTACACTATCAACATGCACTGCTCAGCTTGAGTCCAGCTAATTCACTTTTCTTGGACTTAAGAGCTTTGGATAAAAAACAACTTGAATGTGCTTTGGATTTGGCCTCACACGCACAAAAAAGCCCCGATACAATCTTCTATAATACTCCAGTGTACAAAGGGAGAAATTCCCTGACAGTGCTCTGCCCAAAGTCACCCCAGAGGTTTCCTGAACCCTGGCTACGCCCCTCAAATAATAAAAGTAGCTTATTTGGGAGAAAGATGCTGAGCTCGTCCCATTTGACAATGGCTCTTTGCGCCGCTGTGCTGTTCAACCATTCAGTCACTTATTTCTGCCAGAGGGACACTCACTAGATTAACTCCACATACACCACCCCACACACACTGCCCATCTGCCTGAGCAGACACCTCATGCAGTAACCCTCCAACCTTTGATTGATCTATTGGGAACATTGATCAGATACAGCAGTGCAGCCAGCAATTAAAAGGGAATCAATTGAAAGGCTGATTGGATTATTTACCTCTTTAGATGGAGCCTTATTACCCAAAGTATTCTATAGGAATATTATTTGTTCACACTTCAACAACACCATGAAGTTCATGAAAAATACTGTAGGCCCTCCTTTCACCTCCCTGTTGAATTCCATGTTCCCGGTCACAAGGTGTCAGTAGTGCTCCACAGTGGAGAGCAGTCAGCCCCTGCACTGGGAGGTGGTCTGTGAATCTGGGTCACCCTGCTGCTGAAGCCCTCCAGCTGATGAGAGGGAGCAAAGAGGAGGGATGAAGGCACAGTTGGATCACAGCTCGCTGGCCACATCTGCTACCGCAACAGAGAGTGAGAAAGAGGAAAATCCCCATCACCGCGTCAAAGGCAGCAGCAGCAGCAAGCAACAGGGCTGTCTGTCTCTACGCACCATGCAGCATCTCTCTGGAGCTTTCTTTGAGTCGGCTTCACACACTCATGTCAGCGAGTACACACATCATCGCACATGGGGTTCCTTGTTTCCTCGTCCTAAGGTTCCGGCCGTCTTCAGCCCCACTTGATGAGTAACCAGAAGTGGTGGAGGGTCATTGGGGCGTGTTTACTGCAACACTGGGGCTAATTAGACCGTGAAAGTGTCACACTGATGAATTACTTATATGCTTTCCCCGCTGTGTGATGCGTGAGCATCGCTACGAGTTTTCAAGAGAGCGAGTGTATGTGGGTCTCTTTGTGCATGCATGCATGTGCTGTGTGCCGGGCTTGTGCGTGGGCTTGGACCTTTGATGCTGATTGTGTAAGAGAAGGCTGAATGTATTCATCTATAGGTTCACTTCAAAGGGAGGAGGATGACGAGGAGGGAGGCGAGAGCGAGGTGCATGTAAGCGGACGGTGCTGCAGCCTGAGACCTGTGTTCTAGATGAGCCTGATGTCTCCTCTCTAGGTGTCAGTGGCCTACGATTCACCATTAGCACTCAAGAGCAGAGCCGTTCCTCCATCTTACACTCACTATGCTGTCTCTTCTTGCATCAAGTTCAGGGCCCAATCCCAAGGTTTGCTGGGACAGGTAAAATGCCACATTGGGCCAGTAAACATAAGTTACCCGCCCGAAGTGGTAAAAAAGAATTAAACACTTTGTTTTTTCCGGTGCAGATGATGGAAGTAGCTAAGGAGTGAGCCATCTTGCTTCCTTCTCATCGCAAAAATTTACTTTGATTTCTGACTGACTTGCCCATCAGGGCAAATGAAAAAAAAGCATTAACGTTGAACTCTGAAGTTGCTACTACTTTAAAGAGGAGATTCATTTGCCTTCCACACTGAAAATGTTTACTGCAGCTGTTAGATACCTCTCTTTTGAAAGATACATTCCTTTAGAGGCGTGAGATGGTTCCTTCTAACTATTAAAGCCGTCAAAGTGTAAAAACATCGACAGCAATAATTTAAAGTCTAAAAAGACAAAATTGCCTCCTTCGTACATGCCGCTCAGCAATCAAACCCCCCCAAAAATGTTGAGCTTTAATTTGTGCACTTTTAAACCAAACACCAGCCCTAGTCCTGCTTAGATCGCTCCCCATGCAAGTTTGTTGTACACGATAACCATTGCCCCAATCTCCAGCTTTCTAGACTTTACAAAAGTGATCAGGAAGACTGACATGCTGAGCCACGGCATCCATCCACACATGACAAGAAGATGGAATATCATCGATCGATATCTCCCCCGTGATCAAGCCAGTGATTGCAGGAAACAGCTTGGGAGGTGTTGGTCTCAATCAAAAGGAACGGATGACGAAGTCTCACCTGTTCAGAAGCTGCTTCTTCTATCTGACACAGCGGCTTAGATGACTGGCCGAAATTACATTTGTAGCTACTGTCACATCCCAAACTACTATGACATGATTCCCTGCAGCATTGGGAGAGCGCGGTCTTCATGGATGCCCAGCTCTGACCCAAAAGACACGGCAGAGCGGCGACAGCCTTGATTGTCAGGCCTCAACGCAGAACAGCTTCTCCCTAACCACTCAACATCATCTACCCTTGGGAATCGATATGTTTGCTCATGGGACAGAACCAAAGAGGTTTCATAACATTTTGCATCTCCTCCACCTGATCCTTCAGCTGTCAGGACTGTCAATCTATCCAAGCTAATGCAAGCTAAAACCCAATGCCGGGGAGTTTTGTCACATTCGGAGTGCATCACTGGCACAGTGTTAAACCTGGGGCAGCCTCTCAGGAGTGGATCTAGGATTGACTCCAGCACTGATGGAGAAACGTCCAGCCATTTCTGTCTACAAGGCTAAATGGCTGGGCTCTTAGAAGTGTTGTGAGGAGAGGGAGTTGACCCTTGAGCTACCTTATTTGTTCTGTTCCTGTTCCCCTTTCCTGTCTGTCACATACTACTATTAAGGTGTATGCATCAGTGATCTCTTCCTGTCACTTAGGGTTTGGAGAGAGTTTATTTTTAACCACCCTCTACTGAATTTGACTAAGATGGCTGTATTATGTGGAACACTCCTCTGTCCCTCAGCTGATATTGACCATTCGCTAAGTCCTGCTCCTCCAACGCAGACAGGCCAAATACAGCATAGTATCAGCCAGCTCTATCCAGGGTCCGACAACTATGGTGCTCCATAGACTGTTCTAGACTCTAATGCAGTTGTTTTAGATTTGTTTTCATTCTCAGGCTGGTTTTGTGGATTTCAAGCGAGCATGGTTAAACGTTAGTGTTGGGCTCTGGCCATATGGCTTAAACATGTGCTGTGGACAAAGACAATCAGGCCTTCGCTTTTTCAAGCAAAGGTCTCATCCTGACATGTAGTTTGAGGAGAGCAAAGGGATTTCACACTCAGGTGTGAATTCCCCCCCCCCAAATAACCATGGTAACCGCGGCAATCTCATTGGCCGAGAGCCAGTTCGACCCCAGGACCCCTGTGGTTCGACCCCTGTTCTATAAAACTATCTGCTTTTTCCAACTCTCCCTCCGGGGTTAACAGGAGGCACACACCGCTCTCCTCGCCCGGACCCCCCCCCCCTGTCCAGGCCACAGAGAATCCAGCTTTTCCCCCTTCGACCTCGGTTGAGTTAGGAAGCACACCACGCTCTCTTCGCTCGGACACCCCCGTCCAGGCCACAGAAGAACCAGCTTTCCCCCCACGAGGGAGCCCCTCGAACCCTCATCAAACCCTGTCAGGTCACGAGCCATTTCGCTGGACGAAACAGCCCGCGATAACGAATCTGCATCAGCATTCGTTCAGTGCTTTCTGCTTCTTTTTATTTTTTTGCACAAACCGGCACAGAGGAGCCGACGAAGCCTCGCTCCTCTCCTGACCGATGATTACCGGGAGACCTACGGACCACGTCATCTCAGCCGAAGTTAAACTGTCCTCCCTGCAGCGAGGACAGATCACGTCTGCGTTTGCTCCACAAACACGCCACGACGGACCGAAGCCGCACCAGCAAACGCCGTGCGACACACAGCGCCCGCTGCAAAGCCGCGCTGCAAGCAGCCCCCCCCCTGTCCCCCTTCCCGACGAGGAAGACGGACAACTTTGCTCACGAACCCTTCAACGTTGCAACGAAGCATCTACAAGTAAGATTCTTGGCATTTGGGCATAGCTTAGCTTAAATTAACTTAAGTTTAATTCAGGCCATTCATTTATATGTTGATATTCCCGTGTTTTTGTTGTTTAAATTACTGTCGCGTGATATCGAGATATTACGCAACTCCTCGCGGACGAGAGAAGCTCCGCTGTATTCGTGTATTAACTGTGACTGTTTGCTTGGATTTATTTGATTTCTTTTCATTGGTTTTACTACACTTCGTGTAGTATTCTCTGCTCATTAAATCAGCTCTGTGAGTGAAGTGTGGAATCTCGGCTATCGTACATAACTGCTGGCAGTTCTACCGACAACGGCACGTTATGTACGATGCGCCAGACACCCCCATTATCACTACAACGCGGACCGCACGCAGAAGTCTGATTCATGAGCCCCCACCTTTTTTCTCTTTCCTCCTTTCACGAAACACACATACCCATAGCTCCTAGTTCCACCCCTGGGGAACCTCGTTCAAACGAGCGCCTCACATCACGTGCTGCCCAGGCACACGTGAGTACATACAGCAGCCTAACTGCCATTTTGGTCCGCGTCACTCGACTCCGCCATCTTTGTAGTTTTTAGCTGTAGTTCTTAAGGCCCCTCCCCTTTGGCCCGCGTCACTCGACGCCGCCATCTTTGTAGTCTTTAGCGTAGCTGTAAGACTCCCTCCTGTTCACCCACAGACACACACACACACACATACACACACAGACATACACCCTCATCCATTTTATTCATTCTTTAGTTTAGGCATATAAAATCGTATGATAACGTTTGTTGGTTGCACTATTAATTGATTTGATCATTTATTATTTTGATTCAATAAACTCTGTTATACTTTAAGGAGCAGTCGTCTGTGATTACTTGTGCATATGTATTTGATAAGACTGTATGTAGTAGCCTGTGCTCGAACTTAAAACCTTCACTGTCACTGAATGTATAGTCATACGCAGACTATTGACATTATGAGTGACTACTAATTATGAGACTTAGTTTTATCGTTTGGTTATTGGTCCCTGTTCGCAGGGTGGTGCCCCGTTTATATTAATAATCATTAATAATTGTTACATACATCAATAATTCTATTGATGTCAAGAATTCAGTTTCTTAAATGCTGATAACCCAAACACGCTCCTTTAGATCCCAACATAATGGTGCCCCGTGTGAGGGTACGTTATTCCAGTTTTGTTACAGTATATATGCACATTAATCCATAATTAATTTTGAATAATTAATTTTCCAAAAATTATTTTTTTCGAAAAATTATTTTTTTTCCTCTTTTGAATGATCCAAATTCCTGAAACTTATTTCCCAAAATAGGTAGGCTTTGATCTTCAAAATCTTGTCTTATTGTAATTAAATTTTTGATTTTAAATCCAGATTTTTAATCTTAATCTTTAATTCCCTTCTCGAAATTTTATTTCGTTTCCAGGTTTAATGATTCGTTTCATTTCTTAAACTAACAGCCAGCTGTGTAGTAGATTTGACCGTTTATTTGTAATACCTTGCTTGTTTTCTTAAATCCCTCAAAGAAGTTACACACAGCTGTCACAGGCCCAAAGTGCTAAACCACATTAGCATTTTCGCACCTCTGGCTGCAAAGCAGTAGTGATACCTCAGAGCAGCAACAGTAGAAACGTAAGTCACAGAGCTAGACATTTCACTGTGCGCCTGCATGAACCGTAACACTAACAGTAATTAACATCTAACAGTAGAAACGTAAGTCACAGAACTAGACATTTCACTGAGAACCGTAAACACTAACAGTTCCGTTCTAACACTAGGGAATTAACAACCACTGGGAGTCGCACTCATTAGAGAGAATGAGCAACGAGAAATCCCCCATTCCTGGAGCTGTAGCTCCAGAAGACACCGCATTACGAGATGCGGTGGCTGATGTCCTTGGACTCACAGCAAAGGAAAGAGAGTACTTTGCAAAATACACTGCTGTCCTATGCGACGAGCAATTAGAGCAGCTGGTGGCTTATGTAAATAACCCAGCAGGTAACAGAGAGCGCCTGATTCAGGACGTAATCGGCGAAATACTGCTCATCTACCATCAGAAAATGCAGCTGCAAGCTGCCCGAACCCGGGCACAGAGCGACGAGCAGCAACGCGAGATCTGGACACTCCGAACAGAGGTTCAGGAGTTGTCACGTGACTGTAGAGCCCTACAGTCAGAAAATAGTAGCCTGTGCAGTGACCTCAGAGAGGTCAACCTAGAACTCTCTAAAGCATCAGAGAGTGATGACAAACTGAAAGCGCTTCAAGGTGTTCCAGCAACCCCGGTAGGTACTGCTACCCCCTACCGAGCCTTTCAGCCCAGTCATTTCTTGGTCTCGGCTCCTTCATTCCCCGAGACCCGAACCACCTTGCATTTCTTGAAAGCGACATCCCCAACCAGGAGGAGAGAGGACCAACACCAGGTCCTAGACGGCCCAGGTGGCTTCAAAACCACCTCAGGCGAACGCAATCCTCCACGCAGTTCACGCGCGCGACAAGAACCGACCCCATCCCCCTCAGGGAGGGAGGATGATAGTCGTTACCACCATCGCGAGTATGGAGACTCAGACGACTCGGACGGCTCAGGCCCCATCAACCTTGGAGGCCTGCGTACTCGACAGATTGAGTCTCTGGTGAAAGACGTAGAGCGCTTCAATCCCGATAACCACGACTCGAGCATCGATGACTACCTAAGGGAGATCGATCGCTGCCTCCTCGACCTATCGCGCCCCTCATCGCGCGAAAAGCTAAAGCTAGTGTGGAAAACCACAGCGCGAAGCGTCCACGCTTTCGTGGAAACGCTCCAGCCGAGCATCCGCGACTGCTATTCATCCCTTTGTCACGCCCTTAGGGAGGAGTACTCCCTGTACACCGACCCAGCTTCTGCCACCCTCGGCGCCTTTGCCATTTCCCAGGAAAGGCTAGAGTCTCCGAGAGACTACTTCAGGCGCTTGAGATCTGCGTACTTCCAAGGACGTAACGCCCCAGGTCTAGAAGAAGACCATGCCTTCAAGTCGCTATTCTTGCACAATCTCCACGACAACGTGAGATACGATGTTACTATGAACTGCAGAACGAGTAACCTCACCATGCCAGAGATTAGGAAATATGCGCAACTTGCATGGAGGACACGCGGACGGCCGTCAAATCGGTACGAAGACACCGCCATAGTCTTAGGCATCCAACAGTCGAGCGACACCGACCTAGCGTCGGAAGACGACGAGAGGACTTGGCCTAGCGAGCCCTGGTCACCCCCGAGGAACAAACGACCCTGGCGGTCGAAAGACCAACGGAACCAGGGGGGTGAAAGACACCCTCAAGGGCAACCCATCAGGTAACGCTGACTCGCAGCCCACCTGACTCAGCCAAGTGACCTTTCCCCCTGCTGCCAAGTCGACATGGTAGGGGGGGGGGAAGAGAACTCGGCACACTTCCGGAAACGACCACTCCCATTTCGCACCTCATTCTTCAACCTTCTTGGGCGACCTTGTTCGCAAAGGCAATGCCCGTTATGTATATATCTATACATATTCTTCAGTCTTACTGCGGGGTCATAACACTCTTGCTCTACCCGACTCCGGGTCAGAAACGAGCCTCATGTGTTCCCCCAACTTTTCGCATACACCTCTAGGGTGCCACAACCTTAGAGGCCCCTTTCGAGCACCCTAGCTCGTAAGATCTTTCGTCAACTAAGCCTTCTTCTCCTGCTCTGTCAGCATGAGCCACCTCCAGCTTGTTCAACGAAGCCACCGCCTTCTCTCAGCCGAGTCATCTCCCGGGCCTGTCAAGTCGCCAGTGCCGTAGGTAACTGAACTTGACCTGTGCGCCGGACCTGTCTCCATCTCTAATTAGGAGGGTGGGGGGAGGGAGATATCACCAGCCCGTCATGACACACTCCAGAGTGAAACTGCTCGCGACGTTTCCCCGAGTGCTGACGGTAACGTGGGATATCTGCCCTCGCCACTTGAACAGCGCGAGGGGGGTGGGATCTCTGACAACAGAAACTTAGAGAGATGCACTTCACAGGAAGTACACTCTAATCTCGCCAGTGCCGAAACCAACCGGCAGAATGGCAGCTTACTATTGACTACTAACGTTTAACTGCATGCTCCAACTCACCCTGTAGACATGCACTAACCGCTAACACAGCCAACTTCAACCAGAACAGTTGCATGACCTGACAAACCATTGCGACTGTAAACTGATGCTCCACTCTCATAGAGAACCCTTTGCATGCTTTATAGACTCTACCAGAAGTAACCAAAGAAGACATAACCTCTGCCGTAGCAGTCAGATTTAATCCAGGACCTCATCCGAGAAGGCTCAGCTGTCAACAGCTGGAGCAGCGAGAGACCAGCCTAGCTAGTCACACTAGCCGCGCTAATGAAATCTGTAAATCTGCTACCACTACTGTTATGCAACCCTCACAGGTACCTCTGGCCTATAGTCTTGGCAACGCAACTCCAATATCGATAGATTCTAAAACTTAGACACAGGACTCGCTCTAAATCTACCGATTAGAGAGAGGTAGACGCACATATCATGTACTAATAGATCCAGAAGCGACAGACTAACTGGATTCCCTCCTATTCATAACACCACGTAGCCAACCTACGACTGCTCCGCCGACGGACTCCAGTCCTGTCTAGGAGTTGAACCAGTAACCACTGTTTGCCCCTCACCTGCTTCTTGTCTTTCTATTCTTTCCTTCTCTCTCTTTTGTGTTGTGTTTTTGTTTTATTTGGGTTGTTACTTTCTTTGACACTGTGCCGCAATGCTAGATTATCACAACATCATAATAGCGATTGAATTATTTGGGAATAATGTTTTGCTCACCTATGATTTGAATTGTGTATGATAGTAGATGTAGGTAGAAGTAGTTAAAGTCATCTGCCCAGATGCCACCTTAGTCATCTGCCCAGATGCCAATGAACTCTGAACTTGAACACCATGAACTTGACCACTATGAACCTTGAACTCTATGAACAATGAACACTGCCTGTTTTAACCACTGCTTTTGGTCTCAGGAACACTTGGACTGTCTCACCTCTTCAGGTTTCCCCACCACATGGATGCACATGCCAGCCCTTGGTTTGCTCTAAAGACCGAAGCCAACATCTCGCTCTTCAGAACAAAGGGGGGATGTTGGGGTCTGATAAATGGCTTCAACATGTGCTGTGGACAAAGAAAATCAGGCCTTAACTTTTTCAAGCAAAGGTCTCATCCTGATTTGTAGTTGATAAGAGCAAAGGGATTTCACACTCGGGTGTGAATTCCCCCCCCCCCGAAAAACCATGGTAACCGCTGCAGTCTCATTGGCCGAAGGCCAAGAGACCCCAGGACCCCTGTGGTTCAGCCGATGTTCTATAAAACTCTCTGCTGCCCCCACCTCATAGCTTTTTCCCTTCGACCTCCGTCGAACAGGGAGCACACCGCGCTCTCTTCGCCCGGACCCCCCCCCCCGGCCAGGCCACAGAGAGTCCAGCTTGCCCCGCCAGCGCACGAGGCCACGAGGAAGCAACGGCCCTTCAACCCTACTCAAACCCTGACAAGCCGTTTCGCTGGATGAAACAGCCCGCGATAACGAATCTGCTTCAGCGATCAGTTCAGCGCTTTTTGTTTCTTTTTCTTTTGGTGCACACATTCCGGCGAAGGAAAGACGACAACGCCTCCCTCCTTCACCGACGATTCCCGGTAAGACGCACGGACCACGCCGTCAGCCGAAGTTAGAAAACTGTCCTCCCTGCCGCGAGGACAGATCACGTCTGCGTTTGCTCCAGAGCGAGCTACGCCACGACAGACCGAAACAGCGCCAGCTCAACGCCGCGCTGAGAAGCACCCCCCCCCCCCTTCCTCTCGAAGAAAAAGGACAACTTTGCTCACGAACCCTTCAACGTTGCAACGAAGCATCTACAAGTAAGATTCTTGGCATTTGGGCATAGCTTAGCTTAAATTAACTTAAGTTTAATTCAGGCCATTCATTTATATGTTGATATTCCCGTGTTTTTGTTGTTTAAATTACTGTCGCGTGATATCGAGATATTACGCAACTCCTCGCGGACGAGAGAAGCTCCGCTGTATTCGTGTATTAACTGTGACTGTTTGCTTGGATTTATTTGATTTCTTTTCATTGGTTTTACTACACTTCGTGTAGTATTCTCTGCTCATTAAATCAGCTCTGTGAGTGAAGTGTGGAATCTCGGCTATCGTACATAACTGCTGGCAGTTCTACCGACAACGGCACGTTATGTACGATACGCCAGACACCCCCATTATCACTACAACGCGGACAGCACGCAGAAGCTTGATTCATGACCCCCACCTTTGCTCTCTCTTTCTTCTCTCTGCCCCGGGAGAAACCCCATTGAAACGATCGCCTCACATCACGTGCTGCCCAGGCACACGTGAATTACATACAGCAGCCCCATTCTGCCATTTTGTCCGGGTCCCTCGACTCCGCCATCTTTGTAGTTTTTAGCTGTAGTTCTTAAGGCCCCTCCCCTTTGGCCAGCGTCACTCGACGCCGCCATCTTTGTAGTCTTTAGCGTAGCTGTAAGACTCCTTCCTGTTCACCCACAGACCCACACACACACATACACATACACACACAGACATACACCCTCATCCACTTTATTCATTCTTTAGTTTAGGCATATAAAATTGTATGATAACGTTTGTTGGTTGCAATATTAATTGATTTGATCATTTATTATTTTGATTCAATAAACTCTGTTATACTTTCAGGAGCAGTCGTCTGTGATTACTTGTGCATATGTATTTGATAAGACTGTATGTAGTAGCCTGTGCTCGAACTTAAAACCTTCACTGTCACTGAATGTATAGTCATACGCAGACTATTGACATTATGAGTGACTACTAATTATGAGACTTAGTTTTATCGTTTGGTTATTGGTCCCTGTTCGCAGGGTGGTGCCCCATTTATATTAATAATCATTAATAATTGTTACATACATCAATAATTCTATTGATGTCAAGAATTCAGTTTCTTAAATGCTGATAACCCAAACACGCTCCTTTAGATCCCAACATTAGTTAATAGTGAAACTCGTTACCCGGACAGGTTGGAAGGAGATATACGTAACAACCTGTTGCGCTAACATTAGCATATCAGCGTTAGCACTTCTATGCTAAGCCAGCTACTGAACGTATACTGAATGTGTACACGTGCTGCTTTAGCTTTTTAAATGTGTAACAGCGAATAAAGATCTACCAGCTTTACAGGAACAGTGTTCCTTCATTTCATTGTCTTGTGTCTCGATCACCAGGTGATGTGGTGGTTCACTTCTGCACTGTGATATGTAGCTTTAGCTTCTTTATCAGTTTGACGTCTTCGATAAATCCTTCAAACACATATTGTAGACCCTTCTGTCTGCTTCTCTCTGAAATCACTTTATCTCTTTCCAGAGTGTGCCGTCAGTGACAGTGTGGGCTCCATGGTAGCTCTGGCAGCTTGTGTAAATAAAAATATATTCATTCAATGTTAAATAATATGCGCTATACTTGTAAGCTTATATTGCGGAGTTGTGAGGTCACTGTAAGTAGGTCAAAAACTCTGAGCAGGGCATTCCGTCGCCTGTTCGCACGATAGAAACAGATACAGTGGCCCTGAAAGAAACACTTGCTTAAACCACCAGATTAGGGCAGAAACTGCCATCTTAGAGTAGGAGAAGAGTTCTCTTTGTCTATTCACACAGAGACTTCGAAATAGCTTAGAACTGCACCCTTTTCGGCACCTTAAGTGTTAACAATATGCAGACACACTGACGTTCCAGAGAAGGCGGGATCCGGACATGAGCCAGTGTGGGTGAAGTTGCCCAGAGCTCCATCAGGCTGTCTGAAAGCTAGAAACAGATCCGCCTCCAACTTTGCTTTAACCAATAGGCTTCCATCAGAAGAACCTTTAACACGCATGCGCACTCTGTCTAAGCGCCTTTTAGCTTTTCATTCGCTCCTACAGAGTGAACTTTTCTAGGTCCGTGCACGTTTAACTGCTGGACATAATACTTCTGTTACAAATAAACCTTATTGCTTGAATTGAGCTAAACGCCTCGACATCAGTCTGTTCACCTGAGTTTTCTCCTCAACATGAGTTTTATTCTCAACACTTGACAGAATAGCAGCCGGGCATAGCGAAGTCAATTGCCATCTTAGATCCACTAGGCAGTTTTGTTGTTAATACTGTTTTCTGCTGCAATTCCCGGAGCTCTTTCACCAGAGATGAGCTCATGAACATCCGGGGATCAACTCTAGCAGACTTACTTCCAACTTTTCTTTTAACTTCCGTTGAATTACTTGACATTCTCGTCAGAGGTGCTCTTACCTTAACTCATACAGTGAGGCGCCGTAGGAGAGGAAAACGGGCCAGCGTGCTTGTACGTCTCTGCCGGGCATATTTCTTTCAAACGTCCGCTCACTGTGCAACAAACTGGACGAACTTCAGCTACTAGTGGGGAAAGACAGAGACTTTTCTTCATCTTCCGTTTTGTGCTTCACCGAGACCTGGCTCTGTGGAACGATACCGGACTCTGCGCTCCAGCTGCCTGGCTTCCAGCTGTTCAGACCGCGACACGGAGCTCTCCGGCAAATCGAAGGGTGGAGGAATCTGTTTTTATACCAACAGTGGCTGGTGTAACGATGTGACAGTGATTCTACAGCACCATTTTTTATTTTATTTTTTCCAAACGTATTCGGTTCGTCATGCGTACCGAACCGTGAGCCTCGTACCGAACGGTTCAATATGAATACGCGTATCGTTACACCCCTAACATACACGAAATTTGACTACTGCATTTGACCCATCCCTGTATATAGGGAGCAGTGGTACCTGTTGGATGTTGGTACCGGTTTAGAAGACCTGTGAGTTGCTGTCAGAGAGGTCTCCCTCTGGTCTTCCTGGTAGGGCCTTAGACCAGACATCCTCTTGCTCGGTCACCAGTACTCCCTGCAGCAGAGGCAGGTGAGGTGTATTATTAAACTTTGCTAAACTATTGCCCAATAAACAGGTGGTGCAGCCTTGTCACTTGGTGTAGGATACTGCACTTTTGCCAAGTAGAACTTGGCATTCCTAATAAACAAATGTGCTACAAACTATATAGCAGGAGATTTAGATGCCTTTTCAACAGATATTTCTGTCTGATATGTCCCACTGAGAAATTTGACATTAATATTGTGTTTAATCAATGTATATTATACATATATTTGTCTGCAGAGGTTTTATTCAAATAAAGGTTATTTAAGGTTTAAAAGTCAATGTCTTAGCCTAGCATTTGTTACGATATTATTAAACAGAATCTGTGTACATGACAAAATATCAACATTTGTACAGTTGTGTGCAGTACCATGTTGAATATTTATAAAATGCATAAAGCATTTTTAAAACATGGTCTAAAATTGGGCTATAAGGAGCCATAAATCCTGGTCTATATCAGAGCTTAAGCATAGATGCAATGATGAAATGGTTTGGATTGCTCATGTTTTGATATTAGAACTCTTAAACACTTAAAAATGATGTTTACCTCCCTTTAGAGTTAAGTCCTATCACTAATAGAGCCGGGATCATTGTTATAACTCTTTTTGTCTTGAGAGCTGAAACTGAGGCGCCCCAGCAGGCCGGCAGCCCTGTATGTGTGTGAGGTTCTATTAAGCTGACCAAACGAGGTGGCAGTATAACCTTCCATCTCCACACCCACTGTCCTCAGACACTGTACCCTATCTCCTCATTATGTCAGGTCTGATATGCAAAGTAGCCCCGGGAACCACTGTAGCATGGTAGAGGCAGACAGGGGCAGTGTGTGTGTGTGTGTGTGTTTATGCCCTTCTCTCGCTGTATTTGTGTGGTCTGGATCATAGTTTGGATCTCCAGCCAATGGCAGCACTGTAGCTATGATTTTACTTGGAGAGGGTATCAAGTTCAGCATCATGTCCTCAAACAGATAAACACACAACTTACCCGCCCTCCTGCAGGCCTAGCCTTAAGTGCTTAGTTCAGGCTCAATATGGAAATGTAGTCAAATGGCCAACTGGCATCAGCGACGGGACACGAGACTGCAGAGTGTTGAGTGTTCTGCTGCATCAAAATTTAGATACAGGCTTCCTTTCATTCAGGATGCAGGTTGTGTTTGTTCACGGCACAAAAACCTGAGCATTTATGTGTGTGCACTCACATTTTTCAGTTGAACGTACACTTGAATGTGTGCCGACCTTGTTTACTGCGTGTGTGTGAGTGTGTGCATGTCGGGGTGTGTGTGTTTGTGCTGGACGCAGAGTCAGTGGAGTGAGAAACAGAGAGCTCACCCAGCCTTTTGGCTGCAGCCCTAATTGGCTGTGTGTTGTTGACAGGATGCTGACAGAGCACATCGCACAGACAGGTACGCTGTTTCTCTCCATTTCATCTTCTGGGTTTGTGAAACTATTTCCTCGGAGGAATTCCCTGCTCATTTTACTCATTTTCAGGCATACAAAAAGCCTTAAGTGGCCTTTGACAAGTTACGAAGCTGCTTGTTTTCCTAGTGTTTGGATACAGAAAACAGGGAATGGAGAGGCAGCAGATAGGCCAGCCTTAATGAGACTCTTCCTGCCTCTTTACTGTGCACTGACCTGCTGGGCATCTGAGTGTGTGTTTGTGGATGCAAACATGCATGTAAAGGTATGTGCACAAATACAGAAACCCCTGCTAATTAACTTTGCACTTAAAACGAGATCAAAGGTACCACTCATCATAATGGCAAACCTGACTCACATGCACGCGCTCACGTGGGACTTTTGATGGACAGTAAGGACCAGCTGGCATGCAGCATCTGAAACGAACCATATCTAAAGACGGGAACGGTCGCTGCCTCGGGGTGCTTTCACCCAACACTTTGATATCACTTAATGCACTTCTTTCTCCTAATTCATAAATACTTACTGAATCTGACACCCCTTCAGGTGACTCTTCACATTGTGCACACATTATGTGGAGTTATGTCATACACTGAATAGTCATGTCCGTCAGTCAGTCTAGACTCAAGAATAAAGAGGATGTTGTGCTTTTGCCATCATGGCTTCTTTCCAGAAGAATCTAAGTCAACAAAATCGATGCACTCTTCTTCCCCGATTTCTTTCTCTGTTCTCATAATTTTTTCAGTGTGATTTACACAGGAGTCTGCTTTGATACTACTCCCAGACCTGAAATAGTTTGATGTTTATGCTGCATTCACGCACTGTCGGCAGAAATGGATGAACAGAAAAACATCCTTTTATTACGACTTGGGTTCGCCCACTATTCTAAGATGGTTGGAATCCTTGTAGTTGCAACATTGAACAGTCTAAATTAGATTTCGTTTTGTTACCTATTTAGAGCGGTTAATTAAAAGTGACACATCATACAAACAAACAAGCTAAATTAGCATCATCAACTGTACTAGTTTTAAAATGATAGATGAAGCTGCCAGCGATGGTGGTTTGGTCACCATTTTGCCATCAGTTTGTTGACACTTCCTGATAAGTTCAATACTGAATTATGACGAGCAGGCTGCTTGTAATTGTGGCCCGACCAATAGTGAACGCAGCAAATTGTTATGTGGGAGTTCACAGGTAGGACCCAAACGCAAGACCACAGGAGACAGGATGACTGGTTCTGACCGGCCACGGGGCTGCAGAAGAGCCTCGGCCACAGGTGCTCCGGCGGACGGCCGGGCGGGCGGAAGGGCTCTGGAGAATAGGATGCTGGTGCAGCAGTGGCAGGTACTGGAGGTCTCTGCTGCCCCGCGACGGCAGCGGGCACTGCGGCGGCAGGAACTGGAGCTGGCGCTGCGGCGGCAGGAACTGGAGCGGGCTGCGGCGCTGAGGCGGCAGGAACTGGAGCTGGCGCTGCGGCGGCAGGAACTGGAGCTGGCGCTGCGGCGCTGAGGCGGCAGGAACTGGAGCGGGCTGCAGCGCTGAGGCGGCAGGAACTGGAGCTGGCGCTGAGGCGGCAGCGGCCGGGACTGGGAGCAGCTCTGGCTCTGAGACCGCGAGGTCCGGGGATAGCTGCGGCTCCGAGACGACAGCCGGGACTGGAGGTCGCTGCTGCTCCGGGACGGCAGCGGCGGGACCTGGAGGTCGCTGCTGCTCCGGGACGGCAGCGGCGGGAACTGGAGGTCGCTGCTGCTCTGGGACGGCAGCGGCGGGAACTGGAGGTCGCTGCTGCTCTGGGACGGCAGCGGCCGGGACTGGAGGTCGCCGCGGTACGGAGACGGCAGCGGCCGGTACTGGAGGTCGCTGCTGCACTGCGACGGCAGCGGCCTGGACTGCAGGTCTCTGCTGCTCTGCGACAGCCGGGACTGGAGGTCGCTGCGGTACGGAGACGGCGGCGGCCGGGACTGGGGACAGCTGTGCCGCAGAGGCGGTAGGAACCGGAGCTGGCTGCGGCGAAGAGGTGGCAGGAACAGGAGCTGGCTGCAATGCCGTCCGAATACGGGGAGCCGGAGTCGGCCGGGCCACAGAGTGTTCCGCTACACTTGCTTGGCTCCTTCTCCGGCTGAGAAGGTGCTTGGCCATATAATCCGAGTCCTCCAGAGGATCAAAAACTCTCATCAGAGCCGCCACAAAGTCCACATAACCCACAGTATTAGGCCGATCAAAACTTAATGTTCTCGCAGCCCAGTCCAAAGCCCTTCCCCGCAGTAATCCCACCACGTAGGCGACCTTGGACCCGTCCGAGGCAAACATCTGAGGCCGACGGTCAAACACTCGTCGGCAAAGCAACAGGAAGCCCTGGCACTTCCCCAGTGTTCCGTCATAGGGAATTGGAACCGGCACAGGGGATTCCCAGACCGGCGGAGCGAGGACTGGAGGGAATAGTGCAGGTGCTGGAACTGGTGGAGACCTGACTGTCCGGGCTAGTTCCTGCACGAAACAGCCAATCCGAGAAATCTCAGCAGTGACACTTCTCACCTCCTCCAGCAGGCTGTTAGGGCCGTACAGTGTAGCTGCTCCTGTGGTTGCTGGGTCCATTATGGTCAGGTCGTTCTGTTATGTGGGAGTTCGCAGGTAGGACCCAAACGCAAGACCACAGGAGACAGAAGTTACTATGAACAGGTTTTATTTCGAATGTGTGAAGGTGAGGAGTCCGTGGTCCGACACCCGAGTGGCAGATCGACGGTGTGAGGCCCGTGGCTCGACACCGGAGGGCTGGCAGCTTGACGGCGAGAGTAGTCCGTGTCACACAAGGAGGGCAGAGGACGCCACGGGGTTTCAGCGGGTGAAAGACGGTACGACCTGACAACCCCAGACTGCAGGACCAGAGCTTATGTAGTGACAGGAGACTCATTAGTGGGCCCTGAGTCTGGTGTGTCAGGCTGCAGGAGGTGATCAGCTGGAGTGTCCTCAGCTGTGCACACTCAAGGGTGTGGCCATGGGAGGCGTCAGGTCAGACAGATCCTGGATCCTGACACAAATAGTTGTTTTTACTATGGGCATAGGAAGCATTAGAAATGTGGGTGGGACAATCTAACGGGTTCTGAGGGTCCTCCCCCAGAACATTTTTACAGAGTAGACAGAGTAGAGGTGGCTTGGTACTTGTATCTGGCTATACTAGCAATATAGCTTGTCATGGGATGACCCCACATTTCTCGGTGTTGTGTTCCCTCCTCTCCAACAGCCTATTTCATGTTACATCACCTTTTCTCTCTCTTACACTCTCGTTCTCTCCTGAATCCTGGTCCAGGGGCGGACTGGCCATCGGGGATACCGGGGGAATCCCCGGTAGGCCGACGGGGTTTGGGCCGGTCTCTGACATCGCCGGCCCCGACTAACTATATTATATGCTTCACAGAACACGTTCAATTGACTCTAATACCGAAAGTCAATAATCAGTGAAAACTGTATCAACAGTATAGACTGACATTATACTACTCCTTGCGATCCGAGGACGCCATAGCACGGCTGGACATTACGGTGCTTTTAAAAACTTTTCTCCATAACCGCGGTCTGCGCCGTGCGCTCGTGCCGGGCGACGGTCGGGGCGGGGCCGGCGGAGGTGCGAATGGCCGCTGTAGACCGGCGAAATACAGGGGCGGCTCGACTGTCACGGCGTCCATGAATCGAGGACTTCTTACTGGAACTGAAACGATGTACTGGGATTCAATTCTTTGTCAACAAAGAATTTGGTAAGTGACAAACTGCGTTTGTTTTTTTACATCTGCAGTAACGTTTTTATGAATAATATTTGATGGCTCGTGCTCTTGTGTGGTGGAATGCGTGGATCCGCTGCAGGTCTGCTGGATTGATGTGCTTTGTTGTCATATGAATATATGTGACTGGTTCTTATGACTTTGTGGCTGTCATTGTGTTAATTACGTTGATTTGACTTTGCGAGTTACAAAGCGAGCTCAAACGTCTGGCACGACAGTGGGATAGGCTGAAGGCATCAGTATTTGAGGAGTACACAACCAAGACAACAGAACCCGGGCCGGAGGATGCTGAAGATGAGGCTGAAGAGGCAGAGATGGTTTACAAAAAGTGCTCATCTTGCAAGGACTGTCCAATCTGTTGCTACCGAGTTCTGAAGCAGTACAACCTCCTGACAGATGCATACCACATCATAGGCCTTGCATACAGGTTCCTGATGACCCTCTCTGTCACACAGGTAGCATGCGAGCGAAGCTTTTCGACGCTGAAATATATCAAAAACAGGCTCAGGAGCTCGCTCTCTCAACAGCACCTGGAGGCTTTTATGTTGATGGCTACTCAGACAGATGTTTTGCAGATGCTGGACAGTGAGAAAATCATAGACAGTGTTGCAGAAAAGAGTGAGCTGCTGCAAAAAACGTGCATTGAGTGGGCCGGTCTGACAGTAACTCCCGGGCCACTTTTTCCCCCCAGTCCGCCCCTGTCCTGGTCCCTCTGTACATGCTCTGCTGTGAAGTGAAGCCTTTGGGATTCAAAGTGTTTTTCCCTCGTTGGACATGAGGCACATTTCTCCTTTGAGTTTAACTGATAACCAGCAGCTCATAGATTCATTGGGGCTCTATCGCTGCAACTGTTAATACCCACTGAGCAAAGAGCACATGATGTGTGATTTTTGGTTTCCTGGGACGTGTAGCAGTCAGCAGTGTGACAGCTGCCCATGATATAGCAACGATAATGTTTAGAGGCTGCCATTAAATGTGTGCATGTTTGTGTGCATTGTTAATCACCAGTGTTTTATATTCTCTCCTTTCTGAAGTCCCAGGAAAAGCTTTGGGGTTTACCACACATGCTTTAACATGTTAGCCCCAAAGAGCTCCTCACAGGGCCTTTCTTTCACAAGGATGGCTCAAATAGCTGTGGCCAATACACTTGCCCCATTGGAATAGCGAAGCAGTGCAGTGGCTAAGAATGGTACCGCCCATGTCAGAATCTACCATCTTTGCATGTCTTCCATTGATGTGGGTCTTAGTTGTTCTTAGTCTGGGCACAACAGCTGGTCATGTATATATAACAATGCTTCTGACTTTATATATCTGTGTATATGAGCATCATCCTTCAGATCTTTCAGCTCTCACAATTCTTTTCTCGATTAATCAGAAAATTATGTCAGAAAATTGTGAAAAATGCCCATCATGATTTCCTGAAGGAAAATATGACGTCATTAAATGAAAGTATTTAGATTACATTCAAAGAAGGTGTATGACCAATTAACTGCAGTGTTTAGTGCCAATTAGCATCTGTAAGATTGCCTACTTAATGAGTTAATGGCACAAACATGGTAAACATGACTTGTGCTAAACATCGGCATGTTGGCGTTGTGATATTGAACATGTTAGGGTGAGCGTGTTTGTGCCTAAGCAGCCTCACAGAGCTGCTGCCTGGCTGTAGACTCTTTTTGATTGATAGTTGCAGATTAATCAGCTTTACTTCCTTTATTTACAGCAATGCAAACTGTTGCTGACACTGCTGAAAATAAACCCCCAAAAGGTTCCGGGGATTTCTCACAACAGCACCAAACCAAATAAGCGTTTAGAACAGCAGATGTAAAGGCTTGCATCAGCTGCAAACAGTGATCGGAAGAACACTTGTACACTCGTCCATGCTATCACAATTATATTTCAGACAACGCAATCAGTGTAATGGAAAGCTACACACAGTGCGTCATTGATTTCCAAAATTGACTTCCACGTGTGCCTGTGTCACCCACATCTCACTCTAAATGCCAGATGAAATGTGCAGCTGTGAGCTGAGCAGCACTGCCAGGGGATCACAGAGTGCTGCAGTAATACGAGGGGGCTTGTCACTGACAGGGCCCATAGGCTCGGCCTCCTCACAACTTTTCAAAGCTGACATCGGATTGGCTGTCATCAAGAGTCCCTGCCTCTACTGTTGAGCTAATGTAGCTGTAGCTCCCCAACCTGTGAAGTTGAAAGGCAGGTGTTGATCACGTGGTGCGGAGCCATCCGAGGACACGATGAGAAGCACTGACTCATGAACACGAGAGAGAACACGGTGCGAATTTGTGCTGAGATGATGCCTCTCAAAATCAATTCATTAGGTGGAGCAGAGGTACGGCTCAGCTCCAGCATGTGTGCGCTTGATAGGCCGATAATGTGGAGGAGAAGCAGCTGTCCAGATATGGATTCATCCCAAATAATTTACTTACACATTTGAATATCAACTCAACTCATTATGCAGGACAGCTGCTGAACTATGGGTACAAATTGACGAAGGAGCTCATGGAGGAAAAGTGAAGATGTGGACCACAGTGTTCACCAGCCGGACCGCGTACACATGAAAGCATGTAGGTGGATTCGAGCCGTTTCGACATTTTGATGTGCGTGGGCAGACGAGATGTCAGAGGAAGACAGAGAAACTGAGAGAGAGAGATGCACCACCACACATGCATACTGTACTGCACGGGTGTACTTGTGTGTTTTCGCACGATTGGGGATTTCTCTGCGCTGATCTCAGCAAATTCTGTTGCGTTTGGCAACATGAATATTCATAAGGTCCTCTTGTCTTTGGTAAAAGCCTCGTGTGGTTCCACGGGGGCTGCTCGAGGGGCGGTCTGAGAGGGGTGCAGGCTTTGTGTGCACCGGTGAATCAATGTTTCATGGCACTTTCACCTTTTCGGCGTGTGGAAGAGCCGGGGGAGGTCCTGTTAATCAGGACTGTGTTGAAGCTTTTATATTTTGCAATGTATTTTGTGTATTCTTGTCCCCGTCAAGATCAGCTTGTGTGACACTGAGAAACGTAGCATTTTACCTGGCCCCTGATTTATTTCTGTGTGTAATTATTATCACATTTTAAAAAGCTCACACACACCATGTGTTGAGCTCTCTGGTTATGAATAAGTAAAAATAATTCCTGTCCAGCAGTGGCTCACATGGTCCTCTCCAACACAAACACAATCACCCCTTTGGCTAAACAGGCGTATACTTTCACCTCCGGATGCAACAGCGCCGGCATGCCTGCATCTTTCATTCTTATGTAACCCTCAGAAGGAGGGCAAGCAGAGGAGCAGGCTCGCTCCGTCTTCATGTGCTGGCTTCACTGAGCCTCAGTGATGCCCAGGGGTGCGTGGAACATACGTAAAGACGCAGCAACGCGTGACCCCCTTCTACCTGACCCCTCCATCCACTTGCATGTTTAAAGCGGAAATTAATAGGCAGATGTGTCAGCGTCATCTTTATAAGGAAACATTCTGTTCCCTTTATCTGTCAGCGAGCTAATGCAGGAGGGCTGGGGGAAAAAAAAGGGCTTTTATTGTGAAATGTATGCATCCTTTAATTGGTCAGAGAGGGAGGAGAAGAGAGTTGACATGAGCAGGAGGATGCAGAGAAAAGAGAGGAGGCACGAATGGAATTCACTATCATCCAACCATTTTCAAGTCCAAATAATTCCAATAGGCTTTTTATCGCGACAAATTTGCTCTGCTGCTTATAACTGTACACAGTCTGATGTAACTATGCCTTGTTATGGCATAAAAGAAATATGAGCGATGCACTTCCAAAAAGGTTGAGAGACAGATTTTTCCAGTGGGATTATAAAGAGTACACCTGCTCTCATTGTTGTTTCATCAGGTCAGGGTTAACAGCAGCAGCGCCAGAAAGCCCCCGCTGGTCTTCAGCACCATAACGAATACCTGAATATCAGCGCTGATCAAACACTGTAGCTGTGTAGATGTTGGCCTCATGGCAGAAAGGGCCAGGGTTCAAACCTCACTGGGGCATTTCTGAGTGGAGCTTGAACATTCTCCCCCTGTTCATGTAGGTTTTCTACAGGCATCCATCAGGCACGTCAGCTGAATTGGAAACTAAATTTCAAATAGGTGTGGATGTGTTTTTGCAGTGCTGAGAAGTCCGTATGTTTCATCTGAAACTGTGGCACATTTAAAAACACATACTATCTTACATTGTGTCAATTGTGTTCACACACTGACTTGGAAACTTTCATTCATTATAAAAGGTTTCGGAACAGTTTTGCTTCTCTGCGTTTTTTTGCATAATTTATAAAAGGCAAAAGAGGGTTGTTTGACCTCTCTGAGCTACCGTCCAAAATGGGATCTGATAAACATTCAATCTGTCTTCCAGAACAAAGTAAATGGTAAATTAATTTGTACTTGTATAGCACCTTTCTAGTCTTCCGACCACTCAAAGCACTTTAACACTACATGTCATCATTCACCCATTCACACACTGATGACAGGAGCTACCATGCAAGGTGTCACCTGCCCATCAGGACTCTATAACATTCACACCCATTCATACACTGCAGGCACAGCTTGCAAGAGCAATTTGGACACATTAAGGACATAACAACCTGGATGATCTGCAACTTCCTGATGTTAAACTCAGACAAAACTATAATGATTCTACTAGGCCGAGAACACCTAATTGGTCAGGCACCATCATATCTTAAGAAGCTAATCGTACCCTATTGGCCCACTAGAGCAGGGCTCTTCAACGTTTTTCAGGCCAAGGACCCCCAAACTGATAGAGAGATGGAGCAGGGACCCCCGACTATATATGTTGTATAAAATTGTGTTTTATATTAAATGGGCCTTGTGCCATGTATCAACATACCTCTTTATTGTGCATTCAATACTAAGCGATTCAAATAATACACAGGTTCATATATTCATGTTTTTATTTTAAACAGTGAGTAGGGAGGCCGTGCCACTGCCATTCATAAACATACCTTGTCAACTGATACCAATGCCAATATCAACATTGTCTGTCAATTGCATGATAATCATGCACACAAGCTATTCAAACTGATGTTTTCATTTTAAACGTGGAAACGAAAAATGAGTGATGGCCTATTAGTGCCACTGCCATTCATAAAGATACCTGTTATCTTTCATACAATACTGAACTATTACAATAATGAACACATTCATGTTTAGAGAATTTATTTCTTTTTTCTTTTTTGTCTAATCAACCAAAAATTTCGCGGACCCCCTGCAGTACCTCCGCGGACCCCCTGTTGAAGACCTCTGCACTAGAGAGCTGCGCTCCATTAATTCAGGGTTACTTGTGGTTCCTAGAGTCTCAAAAAGTAGGATGTGAGCCAGAGCCTTCATCATCAAGCTCCTCTTCTGTGGAACCAGCTTCCTGTTTCAGTCCGGGGTTCAGACGCACTCACCACATGTAAGAGCCTCCTGCCGTGGTCCTGCTGACACCCACTGTTACTATCATTATTATTAGTAATCACATTACCATTACTGCTTTTATTATCATTGTTATTCTACTATACCCACTGCTGCTGTTATTGTTTGTGGTAGTTTTTCCATCATTATTCTGCTTACTACTCTCATTATATGAATCATTTATGTCATATGAATTGAATGTGTTGTAACTCTATTATGTTGTTCATTCTGTACACATGACATCTATCACACTTCTGTCCATCCTGATAGAGAGATACTTCCTCTGTTGTAAAGATTGTAAAACACTTTGAGGCTAAATGTGTGATTTTGGGCTGTACAATATAAATGGAATAGAATTGAATGAGCACATTTCCATCCATACCTGAATCTACTGCTATCATTTACTGCTGCCCACGATACTGTTGGGTCTCATGATCTCTGTTCTGTGTCACTGACCCTGGACCTGCTCGGTGCCTGGTGCTGCCAGGCTCTGTGACTGTTGGCCTTTGTTTGCCCCTCTCCCGTGATGCCCCTGTGCTGAGGCTCAGTGTGAGCCTCTAAACGTTGGCCAGCAGCAGCTCCGGCCCTGAACTGAGCTCTAACCTCAGCCTGGTGAGTTCACCTGCCCTCACCAGGCTGCACCAACTCTATTATTCATCAGCCATCTCAGGTGACCTTCCATAAACATTCTGTTATCGTTTAGGATCCAATGTCTCATTAGCGGTCCATTCCGCTTCCTCAAATATTGCTTTCGTGACCGCCGCCCGCTGCCCTCACTCGACCGATTGATCCCTGGCCGTCTGTCATTTGCCAGCACTGGTGAGCCATTGTCATTGGCCCTCGTCGGAGAGGCTGCTCCGGCAGAAACTGAAGACCTCTGCCACCAGTAGCACGTTTCAACAGGCCGCTGCCATCGTCTCAGGTTTTCATCTTCTAAGTCCCCCGTCTCCACGGTAACCGTTGATGAAGTGCACTTCTTTCATCCCCCCTTATATGTGTACATACATTGCCTGAGAATGTAAACTAAAAGGATATTTTTAGTTCTACAACCTCTGTGTGTTTAGCCTTTGACCCTCCATTAACCCTGATCTGGCTTCACTGGCAAAGACCTTTGTCCGCTTCGATTGGGCTCTCAACACAGCAGCTCCATCACTTTGCAGTTTGCCTTGAGCAGTGACATAAAGTATGCTTTGATGCTTTTGTAAAGCCTAGCCTAGTGTGTGTGTGTGTGTGTGTGTGTGTATAGAATATTCAAGACTTACAGTACATTGTAGTTGGCGCTGGTTAAGACGAGAATAACTGCATCGCGGTTGTTTGCCTCTGTCAACCAGTCAAGTTGCACTTTACATTCCTGTCCAAAATTGTATCACTTCATTCATTTATCCTATTAGACATTTGTATTAAATTGACATAATTATCATATGAAATATTTCCTCAAATTCTAATCAGTGCATCCCTGAGATCTGACTTTCCTGAGATATCGAGGTCACAAGAATGGGACGGATGGTGCTGGCATAAAAATGGAAAAAGTTTATTTTCCCCTCCCAACACAGTGTGCCATGCTTCTGACCTCTTCCTGTTCCCTTCCTCATGCTGTCTTTGCTGTATTGATTCGTTTTCAAGTACATTTCCAACCGTCGGCCCCATTAGGCCTCTGTACCGGTGACAGCTGTGGCCGGAGGCGTAATGCTTTCTGTCTGTCTGTCTGTCCATTCTCATGAACGCGACGTCTCAGCAACTAATGGAGGGAAGTTATTCACATTTCGCACAAATATCCAGCTGGATCCAAGGATGAACTGATTCGAATGTCGTGGTCAAAGGTCACTGTGACCTCACAAAACATGTTTGGTGATAACTCAAGAATTGATATGCTAATTATTTAACACAAATATCGAACAGTATAAAATGATGAAGTGATAACATTTGGGACTGTGAGACGGTACTTCTACTTTCTGTCTCAGTGTTTGACCATCATATGTAAGGAGCTCCACCTGGAACCAGCCATTTAGACATTCACTTTGTCAGTCTGCTGCTTTATTGCCAGCAAACAATGATGTAGCATACAGACTACTGAGCACTACTGCTCTACACACGCCAAACCACATGCGGTGACTTCTCCCACCATAGAGTGGTCTCACCGACGTCACGATCTCCTTAGTTACGAGGTCGGTCGGCCATGTTGGAGTACATACAGAACCTACATGGCGGCGAGTAAACAAGGAAGTGCGGCGAAAATACCATACTTTGAATCACTGGATAGTGCATCAAAGGTTCGCTACCTGGCCAAATTGAAGGTTATTGGTAACTTGGATCCCTATACGATGAGTGCAGATGGTTTCAGTGCCGATCCTACTTATCTTCCATCGGTAAACTACGCCAACATCTACACGTATCTCGTGAACACCCCCAGTCCTTACACAAAAGACGAGTTGGCGTGCTACAAAGGGCTCGACGCTTATAATCAGTTTGTCAGTGGATGGGTCCGAGACGTCAAAGCAACGGTCGTCGAGAATTCTCATCTCGTCATTGGAAGGGTAAATATATACAGATCTGGTCAGATATTTAGCAATATTCAATGTTTACTCAGTGCAAACAGACACGTGTGTTTGTTTACATTGTACATGCATGTCATTGTGTGCGTGTGTGTAGGAATTCACTTTCAACTAACTCCTAACTTCATCCCCCCCACACACACACACACATATACATATATATATGATCCGACGTTAAACTCATATCAAGCAATGCTGAGGCTGCATCTCTGTGTTTTGCCTGTTGTACACGCTCGACACGTCTCTGGCACCGACTGCTGTCACGGGCCGATGAAGCTTCGGTAACCTTCTCATGTCCAAGTTTAATTTATATTTCCTTTATTAAATACTGTTCACAAACGAATTTGTAAATAGAATCACTGAGCACTTATAAAGTGATCCGCACATACTCTAGTGTACGCCAAATTCCATTCCTTTATATCTCGAGAGATGCGTGACAGCCATTTCTGGCGACGTCGCTTGGATAGCTCCTTCGTGTCATTTCCTTGATGTGTAATGACCGCTGGCAAACGAAAGAATGATTTCTTGTCTATCAGCTCTGCTGCCACAACCAAAGACAGCACAAAAGTTCACCACCGACAGGTTATGCGACTCAGCCGTGCATGCCAGTGGCTTTGTGTGTACTCCAACATGGCCGACAGCTAAACTGTGACGTCACACGAGACCACTCTATTGTGATGTTGGGTGGCGAGGCCTTTATGTGGATGTTAGGACTGAGCCTTTGTTAGACGCTCTACTCCAGGGGTGCCCAATACTTAGATCGCGGAGGTAGTGCGGGTAGATCGCATGCCATTCAAAATAAATGAGATGTCCGCATGGCATTTGCCACTTGATTTTCTAACACACGGGTCACCACGTATGCGCGGTCAACCGCACGAGCTACTGCAAAACTCCGGCGAGCTAATTAGTTAGCCTTCCAATTTATTTCTACTAAAGAAGCTAAAGCTGTAGCGCTATGATTTGGGAAACGTCCAAAACCTGGCGTCAGAGCCGGAGACTCAACGGAAGGCGTGTGCGTAACGTGACAGCGCGCGCTACACAGAGCAGGCTGACAAGTGTCTGTCAGAGTTTGACAAACGCTTTCCAAACTTTGCTTTACTCGAGCCAGTTGCTTCACTTATGTGCTGCAGATTTGGGGAAGATATAGAGGTTGATTCACTCGCATCACAAATGTCAACGCTGTTTCACCTGAACTCGTCTGAAGTGGAGGATGAGATGTTGACACTGAAGCTGACATTCAGCTGAAGTCCAGGGCTCATGGACAGTTTCTCACAGAGGAAAAGTCCCCAAACATGAGGACATGTGATACCTTCCTGACATTATTCAGCTCTTCTCATTTATGTGAGTCAGCCTTTTCCCACATGAAGAACATTAAGTCCAAACACCGTTCCACCATGACTGATGATCATCTGAAGTCTGCTTGAGGCGGATACCAGCAGCTACTGTCCGGACTGTGCAACTCTGGCCGATCCCATTCAGTGCAATCATCAGAGTAAGGTGATGACCAAGAATGTACAGAATTGTATTGTGCCATAAGGGTTCATGCAGTTATGCAAGGTACGCCAACATATGTTGTAAATATAAAGTATACTCAGTATATATATATATATATATATATGTATGTTAATAGATATTCAGCATTTTTAATGTGGGTAGATCATTTTGACTTGGTCATTTTAAAAGTAGCTCGCAAGCCGAAAAAGTGTGGGCCCCCCTGCTCTACTCTCTGCCAGTGTTTTCAAAAAACAAGCCTAGACGGGCTGCTAATTAAGGGCCAGGCTTCTGTTTGTATTTAATGAAGGAATCCTCCTCATTAGTTTACCAGGCAGTAATTACCAGAGAGAAATCAGAGAGGGGGGGGGGCAAGGAAAGGGATGAAGACTGACTCCACTCAGCACTAGGCACTGTACTACATCAGTGGGTGTTTATAACAAAGTGTGGTGTTCGGTTTGGTGTACAATTGAGTAGAAAATTGACCGCTACCTTTTTGATCAGGTAATATCAATAGATTGAATGGATTAGTTCTCTTTGACTACGAATGACAAAACTGAACATTAAACAACAACAAAACAGGGCAGTGTTACTCAGTAATGAATAAAAATGAATAACGACTCTAAAGGATTGGAAGACCTGCAATGATTAAAGAGGTTTCCTGTTGTCTAGACAGTCAAACAGAAGCTTTGTTTAAGGACTCAAACAGCAGACTATGATGTATTTTTTAACAAATAAAAAGGAATAAATGAAATTTAATTAAAAACAGGTCATATCCTTTTGCAGAAAAAGTAATTTTAACAATTCAAACAGCAGCTCTACTTTGAAACTCCCGTGCATTTGAGGATCTCTATGAGCTGTTAACCACATGGAAAAGAAGGCCCCTCTCGTGCTCAGTTCTTCACGAATGCTTTTTAAGATTTCAGAGGAGTTGTTCAGGGTCGGTCCAACCAGAGGCACTTGTTTAATATGATGGGAACCACTTAGGAAGGTTTTAAATGCTGCCTTGTTGTTAACCCCATTGACTTTTTACATACATTTACATTAACCGCGTCTGTTTCTATTTGCTGGAGCGAGCCACGGTCTCCCAAGCGCACAATGACTCATACATTTCTCGAAATTCTTAACCATCGCTTTGAATCCTCGGGGAAAGATCATCAAAGGGAGATGATGGTATAACTATTTATATCAAGGTAATTCTCTGTTCTGAATCAGCCACGGCTCATCTCTGTGGCAGGGGTAGATATGTGTGTGGAGATGGAATCATCTTCCTTTGGCTGGGGAAACCATACTCTCTCTATTTCCAGTAGACAGGAGGCCTTAGCTGGCCAATGAGAGTGGACTGCCCACCTGGTGACTAGGCCTCTGTGTGGGTGGACACTGCTGCTTCCCAGCCCTGTCTCTGTGGTTGCATGTACAGACACACATTTGCTTCCACATGCAGAAGGCCTTAATACGATTCTGCGCTATTCAAAGCAAATAACTGGATTTGCCCATCTTCATTTGTTAATGTGACATATTTGAAATTTGATGGGCAGACATTTCAAGTTCATTTTGACAAAACATTCAAGGTTTTATGCATTTTTTCACATGTATTTGTTCAGGTTCAGTATCAAAGTCAGCCTTTGACCTTTCTTGCTTGCATACAGTCAAATGTTCCTCCAATGGTAGAATCAGAGATTTTATAAAAATATTCAAGTTCATTGTCTGGGTCGTTTGAATCTGTTTTAATGTCTTCACAGCAGTTTTCACCGGGTTTTTTGGGCCACTTGGGAGCAGCAGTACAAGCTGTAAACACAACAAATATAAGTCCAATGTTTGCTGTTTTGGTTCAACTCCTGAGAGAAAGATCTGAATGTTGCTCTATGCTCCACTATATTCACCAGTTAGTTGCTACATTTGTCTGTTTAATTCTCCTGCTATCATATAAACCTACTGACTATTTTAACCTGTATACCTTCTTTTTTAAACTTCATGTTCTGTGTAATTATTGTAGGGGCTTCCACTTTCTACGTGACCCGTACAGTCTAATGCGATCCAGCTATAAACCCCACATCTGTGAATCTTACAATGTTTAGTTTCTATTTACACAGTGTCGGAAAAGTATTGATTTAACTTTATACATTTTATTGAAGAGTGTATCTAGTAATTTGTCCACACCATATACAAGCAGGTCATAGAATACTCAAATCGTAACACCTCTTAGTATTTTACAGTCCAGAACCACCACAGATATTTCATTGATTTATTGTGTTCAAAACCTCGGAAAACACATTGAGGGAGAACCCTCATTGACTAAATGAAGTAAATGACACATAACGAAAATCAAATAGCAATAAAAAAAAGAATGCACCGCTATAACATTTAAAATAAAACAACAGAATAGCTTCATGAATAAAGGTACAAATGCTGCTCCCTCCTCGCTGAAGTGAGACAAGTCAGTATTGTTTGATTCTATATAGTTTATACATATTGGGTGCCCCATAAGTGGGGTGACTGTGGCTAAGTGGATAGCAGGGCAGCCTTTCAATCAGAGGGTCGGTGGTTCAATCCCCGGCTCTGCTAGTCGCATGTCGATGTGTCCTTGAGCAAGACACTTAACCCCAGAATGTCTCCCATAGTTGTGCCTACGGTGTAGAAATGTGATAGAATCTGAATTGTAAGTCGCTTTGGATAAAAGCATCTCCTCAATGACTGTGATGTAACCTGCAGTGATCTAAGTGATCAATCTTAAGGCGATAACCCAATGCATTCCCTATACACTATGACATTCAAGACATAACTTCTTCTGTGACATACTATGTCTTTTTACGAAATACTACATGAAACATTTTTAGGGACTTTTATAAAATGCATCACACTATGGCTTCTTTATTGACACTTTAATGACATACTGTATTATTACTGTATTAAGGTATTTTTGTGACTATCCTATGACTTTTATAATGATTTTATAAAAACATACGAACTATACTATGACTTTATGACATTATACTATGACTTTATGACATATTATAGTATAATATGTCATAAAGTCATTGTATAATAATTATACTATGACTTCTTTATGACATTGCTAGACAAATTATACCACCACTTTTTTTTAAAACATTTACATGATGTTTTAATTACATACTGTTTTATGGCATTTTCACGACATACTATGATCCGTGCACAAAGTATATTTCATTTGCTATTGTTCACATTGTATAATGAACAATGTCCGTTTAGGGGTATTATTCCCTCATCTCATTGGTCTACTTGTGTTAATGCAAATGTGTTATTGTCGTGTTGAATGAACACGTGCAATGCAATTCAGCGCAACAAAACATCAACTTGTTCTGTTATCCAATGACAACAACGCCAGTAAGCTGTCCCATGTAAAATCCTTCACATGGGACCTGAATGATCTTACATGGCTTAGTGCCATTATTGTCATGACAACAGAGCCAGCAATAATGTCAAAGTTCAAAGTAAACCAACTGTTTTACAGTCAAACTCTTCACACGTCTGCTATACAGCCTGAAACATTCACCCAAACAGTTTAAGAAGCCTTTATTTAAATAAATAAATTGATGATGTATTGAATCATTACATACAAATAATTCAGTGTTTGCGCCGTTTGGCAGTTTATTCACGTTTAATTGGAAAGTGGCAGAAATATAGAAACGTTAACCGCGTTTAAGCAGACTTGACTCAATTGAGCTTTATGACGCTGCTGCTGAATTACTTTGAAGATACCAGTCAGAAAGGAAACTAAACAGGAAGGTTGTTTAGTTTTGGTTTGGTTCGTTTTTAATTGTGCAGCAGAGTTTTACTGGATTTACTCATTTTGAACCAAATTTTTGCTAAACTCCAATTTATAACTAATCTTGGATTAAATTGATTAATGACATGCTATACTATGACTTTTTTGACATTTCAATGACATGCTATCATTTTTAATGACATCCTATAATATTCATTTTTAAGCTTTAAACTGCAACTTCCACCACAGTATGTGTCAATGCTGAGAACCAATGCAAGTATGTGAAGGTGCTCGCTGCTCTCTCTTTGGATTGAGAGCCAAGAACCATACAGGGTCATCTGAGGTCTTGGCCCTATCCTAACCTGCAAATAGCCACCTCCCAGTTCCTGCAGGGCTAAGCTGTTGTGCACAAACATCGTATTGTGATTTTGAGAACAAGGCTTTTTCCCTTGCTGACGGTTGGCTCCCTGTCAATCAACACAGCTCTCGATTAGCCGACGCTGACGGCTGGCTGACCGAACACTCTGCCCTTCCCACACTGTCGCCTGTCAGTACCTTTCACATACAATATTATACAAATGCAGATTCTCTCCATTCCCATCACATTTATCCCCACTGTCTCTTCCAGCTACCCCTTGACAGCAGCTTTTTCTTTTTTTTACCCCCACAGCACAAAATGTGGCCCACGGCTCGTCACAGCAGGACAGAAAAGGCCTGAGTCGGCTAGTTGCTTCAGCTTTCTTGCCACTCTAATATACTGTCAATGCAGGGTGAACTGTCAGAGAGGGAGAGGAAGATAGAGAGGTGGTTGGAGCTGAGGGGTTATACAGACACGAGGAACAAAGCATAAACCAGGCTGTCAAAACACGCTGTCTGGCTAATTGAATTGTTCTTGGCAGCCTTGAGAGAGTGCAGACCCTTTTATGTTTAGCTTTATTGAATTATTAAATCAGAAAAGGAGGACGTTAGCATTTAAGGGAACATTCTCCAGACTTGTCCGCTGAGGAAGGAGGGAATGGTGTAGTGATGCTCTGACTGTACGCCGTCTAACAAGACTTGAAACAAGATTACTTCTGAAAATGGTATTACTCTGAAGTGCGTCAGCGTAGATTGCCTTGTCTACATTTCCTAAATCCCGGCCTATTTGCAGTCATGACTTCTTTTGTGTCAGGGTACATTTGAGCCGTTTGTGTTTTGTTCAGGCGGTGCATATATTGTAATGAATAATTCAGCAGTTCAGCATGTGTGTGTAGATGGTTGTAGATTGAGTGTTTGCACGAGATGATGAGTGTGTGTGTATGTACGTGCTTAGAGGAGGGAGGGGTGGAAGTTGGATTTGGATGCCGTGTCAAACTAATTTGTCGTGTGGGACTGCAGGAAGACCTCTGGCCATTCTCACTTTCATTTGCAGCTACTATTGCACATTTCCATTGTGCACTAATATGTAATTCATAGTATACGTCCATCAAGGTCATCAAGGGAGTGTTTCAAGCGGAGTCCCTTGTGCCCTTGGGGGCTTGGAGGAACAGCTTTCCCTTCTGCAATGCCTCCCCAGCACCACTGCATTATGTTGCATTTGCATCTGCAGTGCCTGGCCCCCTTTTTGCTACCCCCCCCCCCCCCCTCCCTTCCTTATCTTGCCCTTTATATCTCCTTCCTTTCCCCCCCTCGTCATCCCTCTCACCAGTGTCAGGTGGATGGGGTTTGGCAGTGAGCTGTTGTGCGGACGGGGCAGGATGGCTCAGTGGGTCCACAGCAGCAGCAGCAGTGTTTGAAGTGATGGTAGTGGTGTGCAGCACCTGGGTATTGGCAAGGAGTATGCAAAGAGCCCAGGAAAGATTACGTTGCAGTGGAAAAAAAAGAATGGGGGGGGATACATCAGAGGAAGGAAATCCCTAGCAGGAGGATCCCAGCTCAGCTTTTCTCTCTGACAAAGAGTGTGTGCCTACATGTGACTGGGCGTATTTGCTTTTTGCATGTGTATGCATTTCTTGTGTGTGCATCACAGGGCGAAGGATCTCCAGAGCACAAGCAGGGGAAATCCAAAGTGAAAAATGAGGGTTTGCATGACTGGATGTGAACCCCCATGCTGACGATTGTCCCCACAATGCTGATAATGGTGGGTGTTATGTAGATAAGCCTCGTGGTGCAAACAGGTGCATGGGTGCTGGGGCCCACCGATGATTTACGGGGTCTCTCTGACCGCAACCAGCTGACTGCCCTCCTGACGCTCAATAGGGAGCAGGCTGTTCTGCCTGGCTGTTATTAAAGAGCTGTTTGTATTGCCTGCTGTTTTTTCATTAGCACGAATCTTATATCTTCGCCTCTGAATATTGCATGAGGTTCAGGGAGACTTGGTTGTCGTGACACCGCCGTAATATTTCACAACAATCAAAGATGGATGAGCCCATTGTTCTAGGTAAATAGAGGGAGGCCTGGCACCGGTGAGTAGAAACCTGAAGACAGTGACGGCGACACAGAAGCGCCGTAAGGAAGAAGAAGAAAAAGAAAAAACTAGAAGAGTGATTGGAGTCCATAAAAATCTAAATACACTGTAAGACAAATGGAGCAGGCAGAGACGAGAGAGCAGGGTAAATTAGGGGGAAAGAGAGAGCGAGAGAGGACAAGGGAGGGAGACAGAGCAAGAGATCAAGACGGTAGGAATGACGGAGCGAGGAGGATAAAAAAGCGAGAGATGGAGCTATTAGAGGTTGAAAGAAAGAGTTAGTGAGAGACCCACGCTGCTCCCAGTAATTGAAAAGGCACTGGGACTGATTTACAGTGGAGCTTAGATGGGTTTGTTGGGATGGTGGTCGGTGACACACTGCATTGCAGAGTACGAGGAGTGAGAACAGCCAAACCCCCTGCAGTGCTTTGCAACACCACCTCTATCGTCATCATTAGCAGGACACGGTGAAAAGGACCAACAGCCCATAACAAGCAGCGAGGCTGCAAAAACATGATGCTTGAATCCATACAGGCTGATTACTGCTGTACAGGGAAATAAGGAGTCAGAAAGGATGGCTTAAAAGGAAAAAATATTAAATATACAGTGCCTGTGTTGCCACAGGTGAGGTCCATACTTACACTGAGATTTTCAAGTAGATTAGTGTTGTTTGTGTGTGTGTGTGTGTGTGTTTCACCTCATCCACTACACTAACAAACGGGTCTCTCTCTCTCTCGCTCTCTCTATATATATACAGTATATATATATATATATATATATATATATATATATATATATATATATATATATATATATATATACAGTATATATATATATATATATATATATATATATATATATATATATATATATATATATATATATATATATATATATATATATATATATATATATATATATATATCCTGCTGTATATCATGGGCCTGGCTCGTACATGTGCCTGTTCTTTCCAGGGGCGCTGATACATGATACCTCTGCCCAGTCAATCTGTCTCGCATTACTGCCTCCACAGTGTGCTGCTTCATTTACACGTGAAATATTGATGTTCTTAATTTAACCCCAGGGTGCTCAAGTGTCCTTTCCTCCCCTGAGAGGAGGAGAGGCCTCCTTCAGGGAGCCTGCAGCCTCAACCAAGCCACACCCTCTCCGTCTCGGGATTGGTTGGCAGGGTGCGTTAGGTTTTTTCCTGATTGGTTGATTGGCGCATAGAGCGGCAGCACAAACCTTCCAGCAGAATCCTCTTGGGTTTGTCCTCGGTGTGATGGCCCACCTGTTCTCTGTGTGTGTGCCTCTTATGTGATTGTATTGTGTATGCGTAATGTGAGTGAGTTAATGCTGCAGTTGTGGAGAGTTAAGTGCAACAACAAATAGACTGGTATCTGCATCTCTGAGTTCCAGTAGCTCAGATGTGGAAATCGCCTTTTCTCCAGCACCTGTATGCCTGAATTCAAGCCAAATGGATTTTTGTTCTGTAAAAGAATATGGAACCCAATTTTAAATGACACATTATGAAATAAATAAGGTAATTAATATAAAATGAAACTAACATGTAAACATATTTTTGCCATTGTATTTAATATATTTTCTTATTGATTTTAATTCAACAATATAAATGTCACTTTTCAGGATGGGTGTCACCTGTTTCCGTACCTTCATCTTTCAGCCAATCACGTGCCCCCTGCCGAGCACGGCTCAACTACAGCACCAATTGTGAGCAGCTGTAGCTATAGCCTGGTGTGAGGGAGCAACAGCAATGAATAGTTCCAAATAAACCAACTGCTGCTGAAAAGAAGTACAAGGACACAGTGAATTCTGTTTTTCCTAGTTTCATTTAATAAAATAAGTTATGGCATAGTAAGCCATTAACATTTTCATAAAAGTCATAGCATAGTATGTCATCAAAATGGCAGAGGGCAGAAGACCTCAACTTCACGGGTCAAAAGGAACAATAAAGACGAGCTCTATCATGTGGACACATTGTCCGCTGTGAGGTTTTTCTACACTGACTATGGAGAAGTACCTCAAACAACCCCACTTCAAAACACCTGAAGTATTCCTTTAAGGCTAACACAACCCTATATTCAAGAAAAACCTCACAGCGGACACAGGAATGTGTCCACATGATAGAGCTCGTCTTTATTGTTCCTTTTGACCCGTGAAGTTGAGGTCTTCTGCCCTCTGCCATTTTAATTACATACTATACTATGACTTTTATGGCAATTTGAATGGCTTACTATGCTATAACTTATCATACTTATCGATTTACTTCAATATTCAGCTCTGCTATTGTCCCACCAATATAAAGTTCAAGGTGTGAGCACCTGAGGAGAGCAGTCAGTCCCAGCTGTGGCTCAACTTCTCGGTGGTTCCTATTGGCTCGTCTGGTGCTGCAGGGAGGGGACAGCTGAGGGCATTAGTTTGCCTGTTTCCTTCAAAAATGAAACAGCATGGCTGTAATCAGGGGACGATAGACATAACAAGTATTGTTACTGGCAGCATTTGGGAGGTTACTTCCTTCACTGATCCTCTGTTTATGTGATTAAAATCATGACATAAATCATCCAATGGCTTCGAATCTCGAACAAATATACAGATAATGGGTGGATGAGCAATGCAGAGACTGTTCTGCATTTCCCCCTGAAAGCAGAACCCCGCCCCAGCTGTGTAAAAGGAGTAAGGTGTGTATCTCTGTACAGGGCTAGATTAAGGGAAGTGCTGGCTTCATGCTGGAGGTGGGTGGAGAGCTGTCTCAGGCTAGCTTTGCTCCTTTCTCAACATGGTCATATCACAGTCCAAATATAGTGAAACAATGCAGCGCTTACTTGCCTTTCAAGACATTTCGATGGTGTTGTGTTAGAGGCATGGTGGAGACCTGTTTGTGCTGTACGCTGTGTGTGTGTTGAATAAAAGTGCACAGCAGTAGCATTGTGGCCTGGTTTGCCTTACTAGGACAAGTCAACATGGAGTTATCAGCAGAAGCAGGGGGGTTTATTCAAACTCCCACTTGCCTCTTCAAAAAAGAAAAACATCCCAGTTACAGCATGTTCCTGTTGCCTAGCAACCAGCCTGGTCTTGAGAGAGAGGAGAGGCGTCATAGATGTGTATGTATATCCACCGCTGAGCACCAGAGCAAACACTCTGCCTCCCCTGTGAGGAGCTCTCTGCAGCCTCTCTCCAGGGACGCTGCTCCTCATTGATTGATTATTGACACGTTTGTCTCAACAACACTTGTTGTTGCCATCTGGATCATTTAAACACTGGAGCATAAAAGAAACGACATGAGACACGATAAAGTTCATGGTCTTTTATTTGAAAAAAAAATAAAATAAAGACTAGCATGTACAACTTGGAATGAATGTAAACTGAACTCAGACGAACAGTTGTGAAGACTGATGTGCTGACACCCCTAATAGCATGCGCTGCGAACACAGAACACCCCTCACTACGCTGCTGTCTGAGTCGAGAAACAGAAGAAGAAAAAGAAAAGTGAAGGCCAGTGATTCTCTCTTGCAAGAAAAGAGGACAGACACTCCATCTCAGCGGAAATAAAAAAGAAAAGAAAGAGAAATAAAACAGAAAGCTCACCGTAAGACTCTTTAAGTCCCCCTCCTTTAAAAGGGCAGGACGCACAACTACTAAGATGGCCGTCCAAATAACGTAACAAAAACATGCCAAACATTTGAAAATGTATTTTTTGTACATTGTTTTTTCTCTTTTTATCTCGCATACAATTAAGTCCCATTCCACTTTAACGCTAGAGTCAGAACCTGGTATACTCGCTCATCTTAACAGTACAGGGTTCCTCTCCAAATACAAAAAAACTGTACCAAACCAACAAGAGGACAGCTTATAGTGGAATCAGCACGCTCTGGTAGCCCGGAGGAGGAGGAGGAGGAGGGGGAGGGGGGGGGGGGGGGGGGGGGGTTAGTGCTCCGGTCTCAAGCTGCATGCATGAAGAACAGAAAACAGACAGAGAAAGAAGAGATGGCAGCCCAGACATTTACCACTAGCAAATGGGACTGGAAGGAGTTCGCCAAATGCTTGAGTCTGACGGTAGTAGTTACAGGGTTTGTTGTTATTATTATTTTTACTTGTTAAGTACTGATGCTAAACTGATCTCCGGGGGGAGGGGACAGGATCACTAACCATCATTTTCATGCAGATATTTTGGTATATTTTTATATTTTTCCTGTGTGGACAGAAGGATATTTTATTTCAACATTCAATTATTTTCTACACAGAAACAGTATGAATAAATGAACATTTTTTTTTTCCCAAGAGGTAAGTAAAACATTTTATTTTTTTCCCTTTTTTTTTTTTCTTCTAAGAGGGGACAGGACGGGGCGGGCCAGCTTCACTTTGCAGTCATCATCTGTACAAACTCTGCAGAGGGAGAGAGGACAAAAGACAACAGGGACATCAGCTTTAGGTCCACAACACACATCCTAACGAGTGTCCCCTTTCAAAACAGCTTCCATGTTCACCTCATTAAACACGTGATTAAAAAGCTGCTGGATGGTGATACGCACGCACACATACAACAAATATAAGTAAATAAGAGAAGGCTCTCATTGTCTGTTGAGTACATATTCTCTATTGTTCCTTGGTACAATGAGAGGATAGAAGCGGGCGCTTTGCAGCCAGAAGTTATGGACTGTTCATAATATATCAACAGCCTTCTAGAAAATGAGCGCAGTCCCTCGTGTAATGTTCCAAGGGAGCGACAGTAGGGGGGAGGGAGCGAGAAGGAGTGAAAAGGCTCCTGGCTCCCTGATGATAATTCAGAAGGATGGCTTTCTCCCATCTCGGCTTCAGCAGCCTCCATCTAATAACTAATATTATGTGTGGCTGGCTTGTCTGGCGGTCCCCCTCAGAGAAATACACAGCTTGGAAGATGAAGTGCTATGGTCCCCCTGTTTAATAAAGCTTACGCCATGGCCTAGAAACTAAAGCTATTTGTGTGCTTCCGTTACTGCCGTCTGTCTCTTACCTTCATAGTTGACCTGTCCATCACCGTCGATGTCTGCTTCTCGGATCATCTCGTCCACCTCCTCGTCCGTTAGCTTCTCCCCCAGGTTCGTCATGACGTGACGGAGCTCTGCGGCGCTGATGTAGCCATTTCCATCCTGGAAACATTCGGCATTGGATCAAATGTGTGAAACCGTAAAAATCCCACAGGCTAACAACTTGTGGAGGGAAGACTTCACACCAGATTGATAAATGAGGAGCCATGCCGACAGGTGTTAGGCGGGCAGGAAGCTGGAAAACTTAAACTGAAGCTATTTTTGAGTCAGCAGGCTTATTTAAATATATTCCCAGATGACTTGACGTCTTGCTCCACATACATTAAAAAGGTCAAAATGAAGCTAAAACGTTTGCCAAGCATGGAAACAGTTCTATAATGTCCTCATTATACTCTGAAACCTTTATTTACCTTGTCAAATACCCGGAAAGCCTCGCGGATCTCCTCCTCACTGTCTGTGTCCTTCATTTTTCTGGCCATCATGGTCAGGAACTCCGGGAAGTCAATGGTTCCATTACCTGGAACGGGTGATCAACGAGGCAAATTAAATCAGCAAAAAGTTGCTGCAATTACTTAAAAGCAAACCAGGATAAGTAGAGATAATGTAACCCAGCATTTAGATGATGAGAAGCAACGGAGGACTATGCATCTCTGACACCAGCCTTTACACCCTCTAGCTCCTCTCCAGAGGCGCACCTGGCACTGCAACTTGAGACGCGAGTAATCGAAGCGAGGGAGCAGCCCTAAAATCATGTTAATATAAACCTTCCTTCCTGTGATAAACACAGCTACCGCAGGCTGAGAGGACGAGGGGGGAGGGGGGGGGGCAACAGGATAGCAGGGGGACCCATGGCCAGTCATCCATAATGCAGACATATAGTACACTGTGTAGCTCGGCCTTCAAGCAGCCTGGATAAACCTACGGCTCATCTCCTGGTGCCCCCGTCAGAGGCTCTGGCTGGAGGGGAAGGGAGAAGGCCAAAAAGAGGTTGGGGAGCTTCAACCCAGATCCATCCTTCATGTCCACTTATATCCACCCTTAAGTCCTCGTTTGTCCCCCTTTCCCATCAACATTCTGACACCATGTTTTGGTGGGGCTACTGGCAGCTGCTGTGCTGCGATCGGATCAATATCCATGTAACTGTTGTCAAGACAGGATTACCAGGGGATCAGACCCGCCTGACAGAGAACAGATCTATGAGGAACTCAGCAGCTCACCAACTGACTCCAGGAGGGAGGATGGGATGGCTGGAGAAGGATCTAATGGTGGGACGCTCTGCTTTTATGGAGACCTGGAGATGTTGGGAGTAAGAGTGGCGGTGTATTGTAATTAAAAGCCGACAAAAAAAAAGTCAGGGGATTGAAGAGAAGGTCAGGGACACCGAGGGCAAAGCACCCGGGAGGATTAGCCACACGGTGGGACGGATGGGGTGGAGGGATTGTACGCAGATTAACCAATGACAGAGCACGCCTCAGAGAGCCAACGAGAGAGCGGAGAGCCAGGATGGATGTGTGTGTGTGTGTGTGTGTGTGTGTGTGTGGAACAAAAAAGGATGCAGTAATGTGATGGGGCAGATGGTGATCTCATAGCCTGGGGTAACAATCTAAGGACCTGTTATCTAACACACAGAGACAGCCAGCAGCACCGAGGGAACACATTCTGCCACTGGGGGGTTGGGAGCCGGGCTTGGAGAAGGGCAACTGGAAAACCATCATCTGAGGGGGACAACGACTGGAGAGGCAAGGCAGCCCTCCATCCATATCTGCTCAACTGTACCGCAAGCTGCTACGCTGGAGGAGGGAGTGATGGAGGCAAGGAGGGATGAAGATAGGGAGCAAGAGAGAGAAAATGGTGGGAGGGAAAGAGAGAGAGAGAGAGAGAGAGAGAGAGAGAGAGAGAGAGAAAGAAAAAAGGGAGAGAGGGGGGGAGGGAGTGAGTGGGCAGTAGCGAGGGAGATGGAGATGAGGGAGCTATGAAGAGGAGAGAATATAAGGAGTGAACCAAGTGGGAGATGGTGTGATTACGCATAAGAGGTGCTGACGCAAACTATGGAAGGCTGAGGCATCTCAGCGCTCTTCAGTGTGTGCTCATTGCTCCTCCTGCATCATGAAGCCAACTTCCATCTCTGAGAGGAGGGCGAGGTGCAGCGTTGTGTAACGATGACGAGTGATGTGCTGTGACTGAAGCTAATATTTATGTCATGCAGTTATTTGATCCCTATTTAAGTCGTTACACCTTCTATCATCCTGTTTCCTGGAGCAGGTGTGCTGAGCTCGTGTGCTTGTGAGACCAACAGCAGTCATTCCTTCTGATACTGTATCCCACACTGTGGGGCTTTCACTATCTCATAGCCAGGAGACGAGTTCTTTTTAACAGCTCTCTGTCCGTCTGAGGCCGTCCGTCCTCTCTTCCATTCATTCTACCTCTTTGCCGTAGCCTCCTTGTTTGGTAAATAAAGCACATTTTCAATAGGCCAGCTGACATCCCATGGCTGCTGATGTGGGTACTGGATGTGCAAAGCGCAGAGAGACCTTATGTAACCACTTTTATTTTCCATTACTAGCTTCATTGCCGTCTGACCTAGATTGCATCAGCCAAGGGAGGCAGAACAAGGGGATGTTAGTGATGGTATGTGTGTGTGTGTGTGCGCTTGCTCCTGGGTGTAACAGAGGGGGAGTGGGCGCTGAGGATGGTGGGAGGACGTTTCAATGAAGGGGCAGCCGTGCTGCGGTGCGATCGATTTCTCCTGATCAATGCGGTCCCATTTACAGAATCCTATAAGCTGACAGAGCAGCACTGGGCTAAAGGCCCACTTACAGCTCACATCCTCCACTCCGCCGCCACAAGGACAGTCAGCTCAGGTGCAAACCAACTTCTACCACTCCTCTCTCTTTATACGCTTTTTTTTCTTTCATTCTCTCTATCACAGCATCTTTGGGAGTCTCCGCAGTAGAGGATAGAGATCTGTGTTCATGCGGTGACTAGAGGAATCTGCCTGAATCATGGTCCTGAGCAAACACTGACAGTCTTTGGACACTTGGCCCACTCTACTCAGAAGTCTACTCGAAGTCATGCAACAGAACGGTTATGTGGAATTATGGTCCTATTCCTCTGAAATGACCCATAGACCTGCAGCACCTAGCCTTGAGGGGAGGTTGGTCATTACACTGATTAAAACGGGGGCGTGAGCAGGAAAGGATCAGTCGAATTGCTGATGGGAACGGAATGGCATCATCTTATTAACCTAAATATTAAAACCCTTCCTACTCGCTTACTTTGTAAAATGGGAGTGCAATTAACAGATTAACTGCTGATTATCCATCTTTGAAATACCCTTTTCCAAGAAGTGTGCACTGAGTTTGTCCTGTGACATGTTTCAGCTGCCTGGATGGAAAACACAAAACAGATCTAAATCTCTGCTGTCTTTGTAATGCAGGACATTTCTAGCAACCCATGAGGAGTTAGTCCTCCCTCCTGTTTACCATGTATTACTCTATTGCATTATTCCATCTCTTTAACAGTTGACAATAACTTAACATCAAATCACAGAGGGCTGTACCTAACCATTACTGTTTTTTGATTCGTCGACTAATTGAACGACTGACTTAAGTGATAATTTTTACGATAATTTTTAAATTTCCTGATTAATATAATGCTGAATTTATCCAAAATAAAATTGAACAAACTGGTCTGATTCATATTTATTTGATTTAATCATCTTAAAAACAAACAAATGTAACAAGATAACAGGCTGTATTGTCAGATGCCTGATCAGAACAATAATAGTTGACATAAATTCAGACGGATTGCTACGACACATTAATTAATAACTGTATGTCATTTTAACCCTGTCCCTAAACTTCTACACACGTAGATTGTGGGTCAGGTCTTTTAGCAGCAGCTAGTTCTCTGGGGGAATGTGTATCTCAGCCCTAAAATCCAAGTGTGTATACTGACCGTCAGCATCCACCTCATTGATCATGTCCTGCAGCTCTGCCTCTGTGGGGTTCTGGCCCAGCGACCTCATGACGGTGCCCAGCTCTTTGGTGGTGATGGTGCCGTCGCCGTCCTTGTCGAATAAGGAGAAAGCCTCCTTGAACTCTGCCAGGGTGGAGTAAGTGAGGGAGGTTAGAGTGCTGCTGCTATGCGGCTACAGAAATGTTCGGACGCTGCAGTCAGGTCGCAAATGTTAATCAATCCCGTGACTGAAGTTATACTGTGTTAACTAAGTTCATGCTTGTCTGTAAATTGGCCCTCATGAGTGTGGACAGAGGTGAAGTGTGCTGGGCTCTGAGAACCACACAGAGATCTCATCTCAGACTGTGAGAGGAATCCTGGCATCTAAACTATAGGCCATAAAGAGCCATCCAGGGAGGACCAGGAAATAGTGAGCATTAGCCTTGGAGCCGTAGCACAAGCTAATTAGCCACAGAGGGGGTTTGCCTGAGAAGAAACGGTGCAGCCTCTAGTTTTAGTACAAAGGCCACATCATTTTTTAATCAAGAACATCAAGGTGCCTCAGTGAATCAACCTGCTCATAAGCTCACCTGGTAAAATGTCTATTAAATGTTGCTTCATGGATTTTACTCCTGACTCATGATATGCTGTAAATGCTTCTTCCTCATACTTCCTGTTCAGTTTGAAAAGCTAATGATCTACCAAGTCCTTCAATGTTCTGTTTCACACCATGTTCAAGTGTGGTGGAGGCAACCAGAGCAGCTGATGCCAGTGTGTATGTGAGGAGAGTAGCAAAGGAGACCCCTACCTGCAATCTGCTCTTCTGTTAGTTGGTCAGCCTGTGGTTGGAAAACAAGACGAAAAGGGGTTACAAACATCAAGGTTTCTCGACAAGGCAACCATTCCAAATACCAAACTGTTGCGTCACTACATTCCTCGTCGTCCCCACCCACCGATCACCACGCGGCTCAACACTGATTCTGACGGTTATAAAGTTGATACTGATGCTTAAAATCAGTAATCAGACTTGGACGTCATCAAGATGTCTTTTAAAGCTCTGATATAGAGAGCTCTGCAAAAGGCACTGCACAAGATGTTATTCCCAGCTGAGAAGTGGCTCCATGGGATCCAGGCACACAGTGTTCAAAAAGTAGGCTACACCATGGCATCCACACAAGAGGGACTGCTTGGGCAAAGAGATGCTGCAATAAAACGGTTGAGGTGCTGCCTCCAGACCAGGAGGGGTTGTTCCAGGACATATCAGCAGGGCCAGACCAACAGGACAGGCCTGCTGGGTCCCATGCCTGCTCCCTCCTCTAGCTGGGGCTCCGTGATGGCTGATAGCGACTCACACATGCTAGAAGTGGTTTTTCAGGCGAGCGTCCACTGCCAGGCCTTTTACAAAGAAAGATGCAGCTTCTTTGTGAAGGAGCTACTGTTCTAAACACACCCTCAGCAGCAAAGTGTGAATACAAAGCTTGAGGCGCAAATAACTCCCACATGTTCCCTTTCATCCCGCTTCATATAAAAAAAAGATTTCCTTTAATTACTATTGTTAACAGACCACACTGACAACGTTGGGCCTGGCAGCAAAGGAACACACACAGATAAAACTAGAGTAGTCACAGATGTGCACACGAACATATATGCGTGTACTCTTGCAAACACACACACAGAGTTCCTCTTAATGGCATTCTTCCTCATCACCAGTACTTTCCATCCCCATGTTTCCTGTGAATTAGTCAGAGGAGCCAGTTCTGCCTCAAAGCGCATTCCTTCAGCCTGTCGGTGTGTTAATGTTTGTACAAGCAATCTAGCCGTGGATACCGCCAAGCAAACATCCAATAACAACACCACCGTAAGTCCCAAATTACAGCCTTGTAGAGTTCATGTTTGGAGGTGGAGCTTCTCTATTTTGAAAAACCGAGCCAGTAAATTGAATTTGATTGGGTTGGACTGGACAAGATTCAGCAGATGACACACTGTGAGCTGACATTTGACTTTTCAGTAACAAGAGGCCTCTCCCCACGGCTTGAGTAGCAGCAGCCACAGGATGGAGTGATCCAGCGAGGGGCTTCATGGACAACATCGGCAGCGCTTATCAATCAGCTGACATGATTCAATGCTTTTCCTCTCCCTCCCGCGCCCTCTTCCTGTCTCCACTTCCATTTATGAGAATCAGAAATGTCAAGAGACAAAACCGTTAACGCGCCATCACCAATATTCTCTTTCTCATTTGTGTTTTTTTCTGGTGCCATCTTTCTTCTGTCCCTCTCATCTCTTCCTGTTCATTTCTCACCCCCTCTTTGTCAAGAAGTCTCCCTTCCTTTCTCTCCTTAGTCACCCTCTTTGTCATGCTGTGTCACTACCGCATCTCTTTCTGTCTCTCTAAGTGGACTGGGTGTGGGGTTTGGTGACTCAGTGCTATGGATCCTCCACTGGCTTAGGCCCAAGCCGTTGGAGCCTCACAGTGCTGCTGCACCACCAGGCCCATCCTTTCCTTTTCTCCTCTTTCCTCCTTCTTTCTCTGGCACTTGGACTTCAGCTAATACTAACTCCTCCTCCTCCTCCAGACCTTATCCCCTCTGTGTGTCTCTTCTCTCCCTCTATATTCTATATTCTCTCCCTCGAAATTCTCGGTGATTTACCATCCACAGCGCTCTATAGACGGGCTTGTTCACTGCCAGGCCTCCAGCCTGATAACAGCTTGTAGAGAAGTGTTTGGGGATCGGGGCTCTGCTGGCACAGGTGGGTCAACCACTCCCTCCGTTGCCCGGGCAGCCGGCACCAGCAATGCGCTCCAAACAAGACTGTGGGAGGCAGGAGGCAGTTCACTGGGCCAGCGAGGATGTCATATTACCCTTGTACAAACATACTGCATCGCTCACTGTTCACACTAGCTTTAACTTGATAGGGGATGCAAAATGGTGCAAGACAACGCCAACGATTATCTTCGTCTTTATCGACGCTGTAGGCACTTTTTGAATTTCTGATCTGTCACAGAGAGGGGCCCAAACAATTCCTGAAGAAGCTTGCTTCTCTATATTCACTGAGTGAAAGACGCACAACCAACTGTCAATCTGACAGATGGGTGTGACACACACACACACTTCCATTCATCCTAACACAAGCACAAACACAAAGAATGAGTGTGGCACACACTTCCTTTCTATGGAGCTGAGCTCCACAGAGCGCTGAACGCCTCTTCTCTTTGAGGCTGGACAAAAGACAGTGAGGCCCCGGGGCCCAGGCTGTGTCTGGAGGGGAGGAGGGAGAGGATGGGTGTAAACAACACCGGCCTCCCCATGCCCTGCGGACAGGGCCGGTCCACCATATGGCCTGGTGGTACTCATCCGCACCGCAGAGAGCACTTAGTGGCTCCTGGACACCGGGAACATGGGACATGGCTAGGTGTTGCCGCCAAGTAGATCAATTGTTCATCGCAGCAGATCAGATGTCTGTCAACTTACTAAACATGCATCAGCAAACAAGAGCGTAGCAGCAATAGGATAGGCAAGGCAAGTTTATTTGTATAGCACATTTCAACAACAAGGTAATTCAAAGTGCTTCAAATAAAACCATTAAAAGCATCAAAACATAAGGCAAAAGAAAAGGAGATTTAAAAACAATTAAAGAAACAGTGTAAGAAATTAAATTCAGCAGTAAAATGCAGAAATGCAGGAAATTGATTAATATATGAATTGAACGTGGTTCAATTAAAGGCAGCAGCAAACAGAAAGGTCTTCAATCTTGATTTAAATGAGCTGAGGGTCTCAGCAGACCTGCAGCTTTCTGGGACTTTGTTCCAGATATGTGGAGCAGAAAAACTGAACGCTGCTTCTCCATGTTTAGTTCTGACTCTGGGAACAGAAAGTAGACCGGTCCCAGACGACCTGAGGGGTCGGGATGGTTCATAAGGTAGCAGCAGATCAGAGATGTAGTTTGGCCCTAAACCATTCAGTGCTTTGTAAACCAACAGCAGGATTTTAAAGTCAATTCTTTGTTGGACAGGAAGCCAGTGCAAAGACCTCAGAACTGGAGTGATGTGATCCACCCTCCTGGTCTTAGTGAGGACTCGAGCTGCAGCGTTCTGAATCAGCTGCAGCTTTCTGACGGACTTTTTACAGAGACCTGTAAACACAACGTTACAGTAGTCCAGTCTGTTGAAGATAAATGCGTGGACAAGTTTTTCCAAATCCTGTTGAGACATAAGTCCTCTCATCCTTGATATATTCTTCAGGTGATAATAGGCTGATTTTGTAATTGTCTTGAGTGGAAGCATGTAGATGTTTGAACAGAAGAGGCCCCAGTATTGAACCTTGGGGAACACCACATGTCATTTTAGTCAGCTCTGATGTGTAATGAGCTACAGACACAAAGTATTCTCGGCCCTTCAAGTAGGATTCAAACCAGTTAAGTGCTGTGCCAGAGAGTCCCACCCAGATGTTTAGTCTTTCTAGGAGTATGGCATGGTCGACCGTGTCGAATGCAGCACTGAGATCCAGTAACATTAAGACTGAACTTCTGCCATTGTCTATGTTTAAGTGGATGTCGTTGAAAACCTTAACAAGAGCAGTTTCAGTGCTGTGGTGCTGTCGAAAGCCTGACTGGAAAACATCAAAGCAGTTATTTACGGTCAAGTAGTTGGTCAGCTGTTGGAAAACCGCTTTTTCTATTATTTTACTTAAAAATGGGAGGTTTGATATTGGCCTATAATTTTTCATCGTTGCGGAGTCTAAACTAACCTTCGTTAGGAGCGGTTTAATAACTGCAGTTTTTATGGCTTGTGGGAAGACACCTGAGAGAAGGGATGTGTTTACAATTTGTAAAAGATCAGTGGTCATGCAGTTTGAAATATTTTTGAAAAAGTGTGTTGGTAGAACATCCAAGCAGCAGGAGGATGACTTCAGATGTTGTATAATGTCTTCTAGGCTTCTACGGTCGATTGAATGAAATTGTGTCATGATATTTGAATGGATGTTATTCAGAGATCGGGACAACACATATCCTGTGGTTGGTGTGGAGGCACTGACTGCTTGTCTAATTTTCTGAATTTTGTCAGTAAAAAAGGAGGCAAATTGATTGCATGCCCAGGTCGATTGGAGTTCAGCAGCTACCGACACTGGAGGGTTTGTTAGCCTGTCGACGGTAGCAAATAAGGCGCGTGTATTGTTCTTGTTTATGATGTCAGAGAAGAATGACTGCCTTGCATTTCTAAGTTCCAAATTATAATTGCGAAGTCTCTCTTTATAGATGTCACAGTGAACCTGGAGATTAGTTTTTCGCCACCTGCGCTCAGCTTTCCGACACTCTCGTTTCTCTATTTTGACCAACGTAGCATTTCTCCAAGGAGATCTTTGCTAGGATAGGGCCTTAGCATGGCCCCACTACTTATTCGATACTCCCAGCTCAATGGGGGAGGCTGTTTCCACTTCAATGGCGGCATTGATGCAGACAAGAGGCTTACGGCTGTGGATTTAACTTTTCAGAGATGCTGATACGCAGGCGAACTCCAAAACAATTCCACTTTACACTCCAATTAGTGCGCCGTGTTGTAACACGAAACTGCATCGCAGCTCGATACATGGGATATTTGATCAGAGGTACAGCTTATTGACTCCCTCTGGGCCATTAATGATCTATCAGGCTTGATAATCAATAGATTCATTTGAAGGCCTCTTTTGCACATGCAGGTCATTTCCACCCGGTAACCTCTCCGTGTGTGACGTAGCAGGTTTCATTAGCTGGTTGCAGATGGCAGTGTGCGTGTGAGAGTGTGTCTCCAACATCTGGCTAGAATGGCTGGCAATGTGCATGTTAATGTATTTTGCACAGTCACTGAGGCCTATTGAAACACTGTATTTTCTCAGAATGTAAGTTGCACCAGCATAATAAATAAGCTTTTAAAATATGTAAGTATTAAAGTGGCATCATGGTCCTGTGATATTCGTATTTGTTTTGGAAAAAGTCACCAAACTGCACAGCTGTTGATGGTTTGTGGTGGCCAGAGGCAGAGAGAGCTTCAAGGACTACTCTCATGGGAGCCACATTTGCATGGCATCGAAAATTTGCAAAGAGGCAACCAAATGAGCCGACATAAGACCAGCAGATAGCACAGCCCGAGATAAACCCCAGGGGCTGCAGTCAGGGCGGAACTGCGTCTCGTGCTGTTTGTAGTAGCCTTTACACTGTTGCTATAACCGTGTAATTACAGAATATGGTCAGTTTCCGTTGCGGAACACTGACGCGATACAACAGTGTCGTTACCCATCATGGCTCGGCTCGAGCAGCAAGATGGTGCAACAGAGAAAAAGGGAAGCCATACGCAGCCAGCCCGCTCTCCTCATAGGGGAGGGGGAGGGGGAGGGCACCGTGTGGATGGCGGAAACTGAGAATAAAACCGATATATCTCTAACAGATTGTTGAAACATGTCGGCTCCGACAGAGAAAATGTCCGCGTATGGCTCAGCCGTGTCTCTAGCAACGTTAGGTGGGCTTCCCAACACGCCGTCGCTCATAACGCGGGTTGTAAAATGCACCCTAATGCATTTATGGCTGCAGAATGATCCTGTAATGTCTAATGACTCAGAATAGCAAGCTAGTTATTCCCATACCACTCATTCTAGTCCAATAATTAATTCGATCTGCACCTTGCAGCTGCGAACCAACTACTTGACCCGACGAAGACCAATACCAAGTAATGCCGTATGAATTGCGCAGGAAATACAGTTTGGAAGGTGGACATTATTTCAGGCATAAACCCACAAAGACGACTAAAGACAGCCCACAGCAGAGCTTCTTTTCACCCCGTGCTATAGCTAGAACATATCAATTGCGGTTTGCGGGCGTTTTCCGTCTCCTACGAATAGCTCCTATTGGAATCAATGACTGAATAGCAGATATGAAACATGCAGGAACGGAAAGGCACTCATCTACACCGCGTTATCACTTGTAAGAAACAGGCTGCGCTAGAATTAAAACGCATTTCCTCACCGCACAGAATGAATGACAATACATACCATGGCGGATGGGTTGTGTGCTTGTTGGTCTGTGGAGGCAGACTGGGAGTGTGCTCGTTCCTTAGATGGAGTTCCACTGGCGGGTTAGGAGTGTGTATATCGGCCGTGGCCAGAATGGGGATTGCCTGTGTATCCCTCCGCCGCACAAGCACTGATCACTCACTTCCTTATTTCGATTTGAGGGTTGCTGCAGCGGCGCAGGCCTCCAGCAGAAGACATGCCAATCACCGGGGCATCCTCACGCTCACGTGAAAGTACACAACTGGAGATGCACTGGATGTTTGGAGGATTGTTGTTTACACTGTCTTTGCACGGTAATGTTTACATGATGTACATTAAGAGTGGTGCCCATAAAACATCTCTGGATATACTAAACACAGAGTACACACTGGGATCAAACCTCCACAGTTAATATGTTGCTGTGCTGAGTTTGTCACTGGCCAACGTCCTGTAAGGTGAACCTGTATGGGTGTTTTTAGATGAAAATAGTATTCACATGGATGTTTGCTCTATATAATCACCAATCACCGTGGGGGCGACCGTGGCTCACTGGGTTAAGAGGGTTGTCTGGTAACCGGAAGGTCAACGGTTCGATCCTCAACTGGGACGTGTCACGTGTTGAAGTGTCCCTGAGCAAGACACTGAACCCCTGGCTCCCCGGGCGCCTGTCATTGGCAGCCCACTGCTCCCCATATACAGGGATGGGTCAAATGCAGAGACAAATTTCCCCTTCTGGGATCAATAATTTAGGGGGCGACCGTGGCTCACTGGGTTAAGAGGGTCGTCTGGGAACCGGAAGGTCAACGGTTCGATCCCCGACTGGGACGTGTCACGTGTCGACGTGTACCTGAGCAATACACTGAACCCCCGGCTCCCCGGGCGCTGATCAATGGCAGCCCACTGCTCCCTATATACAGGGATGGGTCAAATGCAGAGATACATTTCGTGTATGTGTAAAAATATATATGACAATAAAAATGGTTTCTTCTTCATATACGTTTCCTTTCGAGAAGTAGTATTTTGTGTGAGTGTTTTTTTTAAGGTAGGCTCCTTGGGAGCTTTCAGGCCAGGTTAGATTAAGTGGAAGTAAAGCTGCAAATTAAAGTTAAGCCCAAATAGTTATTGAGGCGTTACTGGTTTACATAAACACTGGAATTAACTGTGAGTGGGCAAAAACAAACTACAGCTGAACTGAGCCACCATCTTTATCATCCCATATGTAAATGTACAGGGTGCAATAAGGAGTTGTGGTAATTGTCAGTTATCTAGAATTTCTCCCATTCTTCACTGCCTGATAACCATCACAAGTCATTGTAAAATAAGGATAGTCTCCATCATGGCAAAATACATCAACAACCAAATTCTTGGAAGACAGTGGGCATTTGGGAAAAATACACCAATCATAAATATAATTTAGACAATTCAAGCCTATGGCTTCAACATTCAGTCTAGCAAGTCGAATATGTCTTAATCCACTACAGGCCAATTTATCAATAATTGTATTGCCATATGTAGCAATTCTGATTACCGTAATCAAACTCATAGGATTGAACAAAAATGCAGACTGTGCCTTTAAATTGTAGCACATACCTCTCAACTTCACAGGATTTAACTTAAGATCAACTTCACTTTTTAAAAATCAAATCCCCAATGGCACATCAGCTACCATCCATCCATCTGGCTTCTTATTAATCCAAAAAGAGAGTTAGATGTCCCTATCCCAGAGTACTAGTTTTTAAGTGCGGAAGGATACCACTAGTGTAGGAAGCAGCCCGGCTGACACTGGAGAATTTGCCGTGGCGGTGTGTGATGGCGTTTCTGATTGGCCGCTGCAGACCTGCAATATTATACTCCATGTGTCGGCCACTTTGATTGGCTACACGGGACCTGCATTGCACCAGGCAGTGGCACTTGACGGAAATATAATAAATATAAATACAGGAAACGTAAAAACCAACGCACCATCCAGCGCCGCGTTTCCAGAGATTCATCAGTGCGTGTAATTATTTGGATTTGTTTGGTCGAGACGGGTGGAAAATGCGACAGGTTTCCATTGGTGCGGGCTAAATGTTTGATAGGCTCGACATGGGAAGTGCGCAGACTTACTATTAGCTACTACAAAGTGTGGTAGGGCTACGTGGAATTAACAATGAAGCGCAGCAGGGTCGGTGCCTCCGTTTTTAAGCGGCACACAACTGTGGCGCGTTGCATTTCACGACCAAAACGAGCCTGTCGTGTTATTTACTGAAGCTAACATGTCTGCCTCCTCCTCAATGAAACGCATAGACTTCGGTAGGTAGAATGACTCCGCAGAATTGGGCAGAGCAGTTGGTATCGTTGTGTTGTCATAATCCTCAAACACAAGTCCTCCGGTCTCTGTGAGGTGGACCTGACACAAGCTCCACCAAGCGGACAAAGTGTAGAAGGCATGAGCGGCTGTGTGCAGCAGCCAGGTGGCAACGCGGAAGGAGGAGCCGCTTTAGTGTTCCCCACTCATAGCGTTGGTTCGGTCTCTTCATGTGTTTGTGTGCAGCACTGTCCTGAACACTAAAACTAGAGCAGAGTAAGTATTATATAGCATATATCACTGTAGTGTATGCTGCAGTACTGTAGCTTGTTTTATTTCATTGTTTTATGTGCATATGCATCAATCATAGGAACCGTTTCCCCGTGGAATCCAGCAAGAGCTGCTCAACTGTTAACAGCTCATGTGGATCCACTGAAGAAATACAAACTTCTTCATTTTCCACATTAACTTGTGGAAGGTCTCCGCGAACATTGCAGCACCATGTGGCACATCTGTGCAGTTCAGAGAGGCAGTGCGCTCCTCTCATCAGGTCAAGGAACTCTAACCCAAGAGGAGCCATTTCATTTGTTAATCATCTGGAACTAATTGGGACTTCTTACTGGATTTCTTCAGTGGTTCGTTTTTTGCCTCAAATTAGATATTGCATAATCAGATGACGTATATTTGTTTGCATCCCCCAGTCACCACCTCACTCACAGGAGTACACACACGGTTGTTTTATTTACACGGTTTGTCCTCTATTGCTCAGGCTCAGGCCATTTAAACATTTAGGAGTGAAGCATTAGTGCAAAGACACGCTGCTGCTCCTGGAGGCAACATCAGAGTAAAACGCTAGTCAGGGTGTGTTGTTTCCGTCTGTCACTCAGATGTATATGTGCACGGTCACCAAGTGTGTGGGAGTCCTATGGAATACTCTAGTAATTAGCAATGAATATTTCTACAAATGAGCGGATTGGTAATTCTTTCAAGCATTCGTCTCGTCTCTGAGCTGTCAAAATAAAAAACATCTCTGAAAGTAAGTTTGCATATTGTTATGATGGATTCCGTTTGTGACACCACACAGAGCCTGAACGAACAGAAAAATGAATGTGATTAATGATCAAGACATTACAGCGATGAACTCAACATACAGGACCTAATCAGACAGGCATGAACAGATGCTGCCTCTGAATGAACAAGAAGGCTCCAGAAAATAAAACAAGATAACTAACACAACACCATCATTTTTTTGTCCTTTAATTCACGTAACGGTAACAGGAGATTGGGATAAGTCAGACATGACATGCACAAAATATATCAAAACTCTCTGGGGAGACAGACACGGCTGCCTCCCATCTTTCACATGGCCATAGATAGAAGGGTGAGAGCAACATCAAAGTTGAGGTTAGAGGTAGAGCCCCTCCGGCGTGCCCTCCTGCTTCTTATACAGGACGTTTTCCTTGGACTTCTTGAAATCTTCGTTGGTGACTTTCATACGGCGCTCACGCAGCGCCATGAGGCCTGCTTCTGTGCAGATGGCCTGGAGGACACAGTGACAGGAGAGATGAACAACAGGGCGATGGCTGCAGCTATTTATGTTATTCAAGTGATTATTGTATCGATTGCTTTGTTATTAAAGGGCAATAATAAATATACAAAAGATAATATAAGACGGGTCTCGTAGATATAGAATAAACATCTTTATTGCTAAATTTGCATAAAACAACTCAACCCATTTAGTAAAGCAAGAACACAAAAAGAAAAAACCTCACTGGAGCAAATAGCTCTGGCCATCATGCAGTGTGCTCGTTTTGCTTTTATTGGCCTACGCATTATTTGAATGATCCAGCTCCTGTTATCAGAGAGAAAACCAGTCTGCAGCTGTGAGTGGACAGGCTCGCTCTTACCTTAATGTCTGCTCCTGATAGGTCATCCTTAGCCAGGATGAGCTCATCAAGGGTGACGTCATCGGCTACTGTCATGCGGCTGGTGTGGATCTGGAAGATCCTCCTCTTGGTCTTCTCATCCGGCAGAGGAAATTCGATCTTACGGTCGATTCTCCCTGAGGAGGGGAGAAGAAAACCAGGTCAATGGACTTTTATAGAGAGCCTTCTAGTCACTCCATGTCTGTATACATGACATCCATCACACTTTTGTCCCTACTGATAGAGGGATCCCTCCTCTGGAGGAGCCGGGATCATCTGCTGCTGCTGTAAACAACTTCTTACACATTTCATTCAGGAGACTAATGCCAATAACTGTCACTCAAAGCTATTGGATGAATAAACATAGCAGTGCTATTGACCAAACACTGATCATGTTTGGTTAGTTCATCAAATATGAATCATTTTACAAAGCAGTTCAGCAAGCTCCTTTGCGATGATGACTCTGCTCACACTTTACTTTTACAGTAAAGCATTTTACAAGCAGATCTGATCGATGATCAGCTGACCATGTTGTCAACAGTCTCTCAAGCAATCAATAAATAACTGGCGTCTTAACCAAATGAATAATGATTTTTGGAATTAGCAAGATTTACAAAAACACCATCACAACATTAATCAAGAAGAACCTTTTGGCTATCTCGTTTTTTTGCAACCAGTGAACAGAGTGTCCATATCTTGACTGAGGAGGAGTTGTCAATCACAGGTAGCGACCTGTCAATCACTGTGTAGCCCCACCCTAAAGCATCCCCTGCTTTATGGTCTGTTTGACTCTGTGGACCATAATGTACTAGATGAACATCATGCTGTATTGAAGAAGACTTGAAACTAGAGACTGAGACCATGAACTCATGTTTACTGAGGTAATAAATCAAGAGAGAAGTAGAGTCATTTTCTCATAGACTTCTATACAACCATCTAATGAGACTCCTACTGACCAGGTCTGATGAGGGCTGGATCCAGGGTCTCTATCCGATTGGTGGCCATGATAACCTTCACGTCTCCCCGGGAGTCAAACCCATCCAACTGATTGAGCAGCTCTAGCATGGTCCTCTGGATCTCCCTCTCACCTCCAGAGTTGGAGTCATACCTACACAACACAGACATATACATTCTTCTTCAGAATTTAGATCTACATCCTCAGACTCCAAGCGCGTCCATCTTGCAGTCCTGTTGTCACAAACACATTTAACTGTGATGTTTGCTGCCTTTTCTATGCGAGGCCTCCCGGCAACATCTACAAGCTAATTTATTATGCACGTCAACATCCAACCAGGCTCCTTCATGCAAGTCAGCCAATATCCGACCTAAAAATGTTACTGTCGTTCTAATGAAAAAGAAAGCTGCTTTTGTATTTTCGACACCGTCCGTTGCCACTGGTCCTGTCGTACTTTTTTTTTCAAATAACAGACAGAAAAGCTACAGCTGCGGCTAGTGGTGTAACGGACCACGGTTGATCCGCGACATTATTTACCGGTACGCTTATAGTATCTATACATCTCTGATAATGTTACAATGTAAACAACCACTCCATGTTTGAATCAACAGGAGACTGGAGGCTCACTTCAGTTACATTCTGATGCCTTCAGGCTCTGTTCAGTGAAAATAAGTACTGGGTGAAGGTACATGAAAAGGTTATCATGATGTGTTCACATGTGATCTGTCAAATGTAGTTTTGGTGAGAAACCTTTTTGAAGATGTTTTCACATGGATATAAAATAGATATTAGAGATGAATTATGAGTCGTTTAACTTCCTAACTCTAAGCAGCTTATTATACATCATTCAAAATAATGACTAGCTTTGTTTCAATTAAAAAAAAATACATTTTTATTAGGTGTGTAACGATACGCGTATTCGTATTGAACCGTTCGGTACGAGGCTCAGTTTGGTACGCATGACGAACCGAATAAGTTTGAATAAAAAAACAAAATTTAAGATTTAAAAAGAATTTTTAAATTTCTTTTATTTAACCAGGTAGTCCCATTGAGATTAAAAAATCTCTTTTGCAAGATGTAAGTAACAATACAAGATGTAAGTAACAATACAAGATGTAAGTAACAATACAAGATGTAAGCAAGATGTAAGTAACAATACAAGATGTAAGTAACAATACAAGATGTAAGCAAGATGTAAGTAACAATACAAGATGTAAGTAACAATACAAGATATAAGTAACAATACAAGATGTAAGTAACAATACAAGATGTAAGCAAGATGTAAGTAACAATACTACATAACATTAAGGGGCAGTTTTTGTTTTTTATGCTTATGTGTTGCTAAGAAGACACCCCAGAAGATGGGTCACTCAGGTATAGTTCCATCATTGTTCAAAGTCAAAGATTAACTTCATGATGTTAGTTGTAATGAATAAATATATTTTAAAATAAAGTACATTTCTCTGGCATTTATAGTTTTCTACTGTACCGAAACGTACCAAACCGTGGCTCCACTGTATCGTACCGAACCCAACCGTGAGTTTTGTGAACCGTTACACCCCTAATTATTATACAAATAATTTAGAATTCTTTATGCTTTACAGACTTCAGAGTGGTTGAAATTATTTTTTTAGTCTGGAGCCTTGTAGGCCAGCTGCTACAATCAAACAACAATATGGATCATCAATGATCGGCATTTAGTTTAGTGGCAAAATAAAAGTGATCAAGGATTTCTAAACGGTAGATCTGCGCCCCTTTATTTTTGTGCTGATCCGATCTTAGAGTTTTATGATCCGTTGCACCACTAGCTGCGGCATTACATCATGCCCTGAAGAACAAATCCATCCTCCTGTAGTTCAATGTGGTGTTAGGTATTGCTAAAAATAAAGCTGTAATATATCAAGGCGTAAACCAGTTACCACACTTACTAATCCAACACCTCAAAGGTGTAGGTTATCACTGCTGTCTCTAAAGTTCTCAGCCTGAAATCGTTTTGTAGAAGTCCGTGTACCTCTTAGTGCCGATGGCATCGATCTCGTCGATGAAAACGATGGAGGGCGCGTGCTCCTCTGCTACCCTGAAGAGCTCTCGGACCAGCTTGGGACCGTCTCCCAAGTACTTCTGGATCAGCTCTGAGCCCACGACGCGCAGGAAGGTGGCTGATGTCTGATTGGCTACGGCCTTGGCGAGCAGTGTCTTACCTGGTACATGCATAACATGACATACATTCATTCTGTGCCACATGTTCAAGTATACTTTTAGCATGAGAACACAAAAACTACATAGCTGTAGCACTAAGCGAGAGTGAAAAGAGACAAGTTAGTTAAGGTCACACGCACACACATCGTTTCATCATAAGTGATTGGAACCGCCCAAAGAAATCAATATATGCGCTTTCTGCAATACTTAATATACGTTTTTTTCAATTGAGATACAATCAAACTTGAAGACACAAACAAAAGTCCTAGTTAAACTGGTCATCATGAAGCTAATAAAAAGGAAGGCTTTATTTCATGTTGTATTATTATTTCCTGGTTAAAAGAACTAGTGGCATCTCTTGATATCAAAGACTATAAGTGTCTCAGTGCATTTATTGTGTTATCCTTGATAAAAATATAGAGCGACATTATATTTTATCATTTCATAAAAAGGTGATAAAGGTTTACAACAATGCAGAGTGCCACCAGCAGCACTGAATAAAGCCAGACATTGTTTAAAATCAGCTTGCATCACCCACATAAGAAAATCTTTTCCAATCTCAACATGCACACTCTGCAATATTTCTAAATAACAGCACGTCACACACTAGAGGATATCATTGACATGATCGTGCCAGAGGGAGCAACACACCACCTCAAGTGATCTTATGAGGAACAGATGTAAACAGAAAGGAGGCCGACGTGGTGCTATGACTGTAGTGATGCTTTGCAGTGAGGGAAAAACATTAGCTGAAGGCTAAATGAGTCCGGATGAAAGTACACATTATATATGAACATATTGTTCTCTTCTCATGGACAACAACAAAACATAGCGACTGACCTCCACAAAGATTAAGCCTTTACAAACTATTCATCCACTTGCCTTTGTGGAGGAATTAAACTGTATTTCTATGCTACTCTATTTGCAACAGTGATTATGTGTAGCTACACATAGTTCTATAGAAATGCACTAGGACCATGTATTGAAATTGACCAATCTGAAATCTCTTTACTTGCTTTCTAAATGAGATCTTGATCAGTATATTTGTAAAAACGACATTTTTTCAAATGGCGTACACTGTGACAAAGGTTGAGTTCACGCAAGCAGTCGCAGAGGTCCATGGCTAATTATACTGCTTTAATGAAGCCCCCCACCCCCCGCTGATAATCTCTTTTGAATCATTACAACAACTGTGTAACACTGGCTGTAGAGCCCTTTTTCCACAGCAGCCCTGAGAAGCTGGCAACAGTCTCTCACCTTCCCTGCTGTGGTGCCCTTTAAAAAGTCCCTAATGACCTCAATGGGATTTGCCTGTGACATCAATCTAGGGAAAATACACCTTTATCTCTGAATTTCCCTTGAAAATGACTTGATTAAACAGAAAAACTTGAAGGTTAGGGTATATACTGTGGTACCACATGTTAGGGAAACAATATCAGTGCTTCATAAAGGGGGTACAATGAACTGGGTGGAAGGTAAAGTAGATTAATAAAATGTTACATTCTTGCTTCCTATAACTGCCTGTGAGAGCCACTGTTGGTCCCATGTTTAATGAAGCACTCACCTGTGCCAGGAGGTCCATATAGGATGACACCTTTGGGAGGCTTTATGCCCATCTCCTCATAATACTCTGGATGTGTGAGAGGCAGCTCCACCGACTCCTATTAAAACCAACAGAAACAGCACCGTCAACCTCAAGGAAAATATGTTACCAAATATTTCAACCTTCAAGTTGATGTAAACAGGTCACTGTGAAAGCTACGAAAAGCATTATCCATACTCTGGTCAATATTTGTGTTTAGAGAACTAATAATGAAGATGGGGAGCAGAGAAATGATTTATGCTCCAAAAGTGGATGCAGATAATCTGTTTTGAGATGGACGAGCCGTTCATGCAATAATTACCGTACCTTGATCTCCTGGATCTGATTGTCCAGCCCGCCGATGTCAGCGTAGGTTTCTTGTGGGGCCTTTTCCACCTTCATCACCGTCACCAAGGGATCAGTGTCATCCATCAGCACACCAATCACAGCATGAACCTGCAAGCGCCACACAAACACAAGACAAATGTGAATGGTATTACAGCTGAGATTATAAAAGTGTTTTGGGGAAATGTCGGATACTTATTGACCCTAGATCGATGAATAGTAGAGCAGTGTCAGCGTTAAATTATGTAGTTAGGAAGTGAAGTAACTGTAATTATTCCTTGTTATTGTCTTGAATAGTACTCTTTAAAACAAAAGGTATTTTGATAAAAATGAATGCATTATTAAAATGGTAAACTTCAATAAGGATTCTCACTAAATATCACCTTATGGTTGAGCAGGACAGAGCAGCCCGGTTCCAGCAGATCCTTATCCACAAAGGACAGGATGCTGACATAGTGCTCTGATCCCACTGAGGTGGAAACGATGGCGTGGTTGTCATCGATGATTTCCTCCAGAGTGCCGACAGACATGGGGGTCCCCCGCAGGTCGTCCACCTTTGACCTCTCCTCCTGCAAAAAAGATAAGACTAGGATTAATATAAAAGAAAAATAGCGGGAGAAGTTGAGATTGTCTGTTCTGTATTGTTGTATAGTTTGACCAAAGTTCAATAAAGTGTATATACATTAAAAAAACAACAGTATTATTGTACCGAAATATCATAACAGTGCAAAGGCAAGTTAGGCAAATGTGTAACAAGGGCTGACCTCCTGTTTCTCTTCCAGAGGCTTCATCTGCTCCTGGTTTCTGATGAACTCCTCCTCCATCAACAGGTAGTCCTTGATCCGCTCCTGCTTCAGCAGCTTCAGACGGCATTGAGTGTGAGGGGTGACTGGAAGACAAACACAGGCCAGCACATTTAAAGTGTACATTAAAAACTGACATACACCAACTTTGTGGTCTCTTTTTAAATTCAATAATGCCAAAATATGGACAGTTGATTCTATTTACAAACTCTCTACCAGCTATGTCAGGGAAACAGAATTCCCAGTTGTATCCAGTGAGATCAAATAGAGCTCGGCAGGAGACCTAAGAACTGAGTCAGGCCACCAGTCAGAAAAAACACGTCTTCACGAGACTCTGCTTTTTCAGTTCCTTACCTAATGGTAGTTTACTGGCAGCATCTGGTCCCTTGGTCTTCTTCTTTCTCTTGCCAACTCTGGTGGGAATTGGAGGCTCATATTTTTTCTTCTTATCCTTCGATTGGGACAAAGTGGGATGACACATGTCAGAAAAGGTAACCAATCATATACAGTGTTTAAATATGTGTCCGTTACCTTGGCACAAACATCCCTACAAGATATGGTAAATTAACTAGTACTTTTAGAGCTCTTTCTAGTCTTCTGACCACTCAAAGCTCCTTAACACGACATGTCATCACTCACCCATTCACACACTGATGGCAGGAGTTACCATGTAAGGTGCTATCGTTCCTGCCCATCAGGATATTCGTCTACATTTAGTACAGAAGCATTTAATACTTTTCACATAAGCTTTTGAATAAAGCCAGTGGTCTACACTGGACCACAGTGTTAGCAAACAGCATGTGTGGCTGGCTGGTCAGATAGTAAGAAGAAAAGAAGCACCACAAAAAAGTCTTACAATACTATATTGAGTAGATAAATATCAGGCATAATACATTTCAGTTTGACCAAATGATTCAGGTCTAATTGTGATTTAAAACCACCATAATTATCAGTTAAATCATCACAAACGAATAATATGTGGCTACCATAACAGGTTCAGACGCTAGCTAGCAGAAGCTGTGTCATTCTCACCTTATCGTCCTTCTTGCCTCCTCCCGGACCGTGGCCTCCACTCTGGCTTTGCCCCTAAAATAAGATCAGACATGCGTGAATAAAGATGAGAGGAAACGCATCTATCAGTGCATTGTGATCTTTAACGATAATGTTCGAAATTTCCCTTTCTAAATAACGTTAGCTCATTAGCTGAGCTGTTTATAGTCAAGTTGACGTTAGCTGACTTCGCCGTTAACCATACCTGCCAGGATAGCTAAATTCAACACGCTAGCTACATTGTATTACTGGAGAGACTAACTTTGACATTGTCATCAATGATATAACATCAAACACTTAGGAAAGGGGAAAAGGCTACCTTTCTAACATGAATGACTATGCTAGTTACAGCTAGGACAACGACTGTTGCCAAACGAGAGAAATACTAATGAAGCTAACGTTAGCCTTCGGCTAGGAGGCTCTAACCTACTTTTAATTCTGTTGTTACATCACAAATCAGACATAAAGCCGCCTGAAACTATATGGCAGCACAACTGTTAACGTTTCAAGTATTATGAGCAATGCTGTATCAACGAATAAAGCGTTTACAAAAATAAAAATACGAGCCGCAGAGAAAACTGCTTGCTCACTTACCATTGCTACTTGTCGCACTAAAGTGACGACAGAGGGTAAGGCAACACCAAGGGACAAAAGTTAAACTCATTTGGCAGGATGCTGGAAGAGTCTAATGTGAAGCCACCAGATAAAGCTATTTTTACAGGCCTACAACAATACTATGCCGTTCAGGTTTGATTACCATTATAAACAATATTGTGCACGTATATATATATATATATATATATATATATATATATATATATATATATATATATATTATATTATATTATATATATATATATATATATATATATATATATATATATATATAGTTATATTTATAAAATATCTATAACTTTTGATGACATCACATTTTCAAGTCAAAGATTTTCAGTGCAGCTTCCACAGTGGTCTAAATTCATTAGAATAACACACTGTGCGGTTGTTTTTCTTTCAACTTTATTCAACTCATTTTAATGAACATCACATCTCATGTGTTGTCATGGTGAAATTTCAATTATTGCACATTGTGGCTGAGTATTGGTGAACCATGAGCAGGTAAAGAAGCACACTATCAGTTGATTCTTGTATTTTGTTAAGACTTCATGGCATTTATTGTATGCCATGAAGTTCAGCAAATGAACCAGAAAGGTTAATGCCGTCTAGAACATGTTAACACTGAAAGACTCAAACTTAACCAAACAGGGTAGAGTTTAATGTATACCTTTAATGACAGCATCCTCAGTATTGCACAATGTCTCAAACATGGGTGCTCAACAAGAGAATGGACTAAAGCTGCAGAAATAATATTGTCTTTTTTTTCACTATTTGCGTGCTATTTACCCTCCCAGTCACACTCATGCACATGATCATTAATTGTATGCACAACATTGACAATGCATTCCACCCATTCTAATTTAGTCATTATGATAATTAGCTAATTGTGCAGGGCTGTCACTATTTACGTATGTGCTACAGCTAATGCCTCAGACATGTCTGTATGTGTGCAAGGCCATTGCTTGACAGCCACTAAGCTGAACTGGGCTTAACAGATATAACATTGCATCTTACAATTTATATGTAACATATAGTCATAAGGACAATATGTCCACTTTCATTTATTCTCAGAATCGTTACTCAGGTACAGTGTTTTCACACCTTTTGTGAACATAATAATAAAACCTATGAAGTGTATTACCGCTGAGCCATGAATGGCGGTGTAAAACTGAGACCCCCTCTGCAGCGCAGCAGAATAAAACCACACTGTCAAATCTCACATGACTATTCCATTAGAGTGTGTTTCAAATTGTCTCCAACACAGTGGGCAGGACAGCAGTAATTCTTTGGGAGTTGCGGTGACTGAGAAAAGAGCTTCAACAAAGAGTCTTTGTATGTCTGCATCTGTCCGAGTCCGTCCTGTCCCACACACACACGCACTTGTGCACACGTACACAAAGCTATTATTTATCTGTGTAGCGACAGCTTCTCGGACATATTCTCTCTATTTGGCTATCTTATGTGTGTGTTTGTGTGTGCATGGCAATGGCAAAGCAACTTCTTTGCAGTTAATGTGTCAGATTCTGATTCTGTCTGAAGGGGAGATTGTCTCTATTGGATATTGGAGTTCAGTATTTGAGAATTTGTCCGGCAATTTGTCCGGCAAGCTAACTGGGCTAAATGTAAGCTCAAATGTAAGCTCAAAGTCAGTCCCTCCGCCGGCATGTTATGAACAATGTCTGTCTTTTGTCCTTTTGTGTACTGCACCTAGACTACAGGTAAAACATAAACCTGACGCCGCTGAGCTATAATCAAATAATAATCTCCGAAGCGATTTGTATCACTGCATTTATCAACACCAACCGCCCACAGGCCTGAACAACAATGTTAGCATAATGTCCAGCAAATGCCAAAGTTAACAGGTGTCATCTCAGACCCTGAACACCACCAATACAGCCAGAGATAGGTCTGTTTGTTTCATAATGAGGTTCTTTGAAGGGTTTTGTCTTCTGTTTGTCCTGATAATGAATGAAAGCAATGCCAAGAGGGAGGCTATTGAATGGCAAATAACATGGATGTGAATCATGTGTGTCTGAGTCACCGATGATGTGAGTGAGATTGCAATTGATATACGTATTTATATTTTGCCATAATTGTAAAATTAGGCGTTCTGCATTAACTGTAAACCAGCTTTATGTAATAACTAGACATGAAACCAAACAGCCATTTGAATAAAGCTATTTTCATATCAGACACGGTTTTGGTTGGTATACCCGTGAGTATTGTGAAGTACGATGGATGAGTGGAAGTTGAGCTGCGAAGTAGCATGTACTGCATCATGTTTTTAAGGCTCAGATACAAGGGCTCTAGGCAGGCTTTTTTTTTCATTACCATGGAAACTGACTTCCTCACGGGAGAACATTCCGGCAAACTGAGCCTGGTCCAGATGTGAGACTCCAGCAAACTATCATGCATCATTAATGTAGCCATGTTCTTGACAGGGACGCTGGTTGCTGCTGGAGGCCAACTTGCTTGTCGATGGAAAAGATGAATTAGTCATAAATTCAATCTTGTACACCACCCAAGTCTCCTGTTTCCCAGGAAGTGTCAATTTGTCCCTACATGTCTCATTCTGTTATCCTTTTGTAACTTTCAAAAAGGATTCAGGCTGTTTCCCTATCTGTCAACGCTAGTCTCTGCCAGCCGGTTGTTCATGATGCCAAGGGCGCCCACCCCTCCTGAGAACCCGTTCTGGCGTGAACTGGAGCTGGACTGGCGCGGGTGCCCGATGGCCATCTCCGAAAGCTGCTTCTGCATAATGGCCAGATTCACCTGCAGGAGGAGAAAGAGATAAAGAAATCAACAGAGGAGAAAATATTTGCTGTCTCTGTTGGGAAGTCAAGTGTGCAACCGGTGAAGCCTTGCCAAACAGTGATGAATACAATGTGTTTGCGGCAGCCACATCTGATTTCACAGGTGTGATATCAGGCTACCAGATGGGGTGTTTTTGGTCGATTTATGTGAGCAAAGATGACAAGTACTGAATAAGTGTGACTGACAGAAACCAGATGTTCACTCTCCCACACATCAACCTTTCTGTTTCATTTTTCACTCTACAAAGCCATATGTAGAGAATGTATATAGCTGTGCTGTTTTACATGTGTTTAGTCAATATTAAATCAAATGTAAAGGAGCTGTTTTACACAATTATGTGTATTTTTACGAATGCTTACTACGCAGCATGTCGATGTCGTTAGACATATAAAGCCGATGGGCAAAGCCTACTTACTTTGGTGACCCCCTGACTTACTCTGGCACTACTTTGAGATTAACGGTTTACATTTTTAGTGAAATGTTTCAACAAACATTGGATGGAATGCCATGACATGTGTTAAAAACCATCAGGATGAATTTTAATAACTCTGGTGATCCACCTGATTATTCATCTGACACCATCATGAGGTCAAAATCTAAATTCGTCCAATACTTTGGTTTGTTACTGCCATTAGCATGCTGAATTTAGCATTTAGCTCAAAGCACAGCTGTGCAATAATGCTGGTATTGCTGTAGACTCTTAATTCTTTTTTAACTAAAACAATGAGCCTTAAGGCCTTTACACTCCACGGGGGTGACGAATAAAACAGCACAAAAATGCGAAATACTTGCCGGTGAATATTATATATTTGACATTTGAGTTTGCGACAGAAGCACTTTTTCCAAAATTGATTTGAAAGGATTTGCGCAGAAGACTGACCCACAGGATTATATCGGCTCCAGAGAAGCCTCTGGCAGTCTGTCTTGGGTAAACTGTTGTTAATCCTAAACTTTGTAAGATAATTTATTGAGTTTTCGTTAAACTAAGTGCTCTGAGTGAATCTGAGTTCACTTTGGTAAACAGGATATGTGGCGAGGGCTTTTATTGTGAAAGGTAAGAACTGAGGAAGTGGATCTGGTATGCGCTGCCTTTGTCAAGGTTGAAAGGACTAATAAACTGTGCGTTCCAATACCTGATATCCATTAATCCATTAAGTAAGGTAGAGAAATACATAGTATGTCAAATGCAGTAAATACCAGCATTGTAACCTGCATTGTAACCTGCAGTGTAAAGCCTGCATGCTCTGCTGGCTATTCTGACCCTCAATCCATCCAGTGGATATATGAGCTTGATGGTCAAAGCTCAATGTGCCATATTATCACAAAGTAGTATGTCTCAATTGAATGCACACTGCCTGCAACATTATGCACTTCGTAAGGGCAATTGCAGTTTTACTAAAAGTTTTTTAAAAAGTATGCGATTTGCAACGCAGTGCATGTTTGCATTCTAGGTTGGAACCCAATCCCACAGGAAGAGCGCCCGGGCTTTGAAGCAAACTTTACACCGTGGTCAAACTGTGGAATTACTATTTCAAGGTCCATCATGTGATGCCAGCCCTAACGCTTATAGTTATAGTAAGGCTCAGGTTTGCCTTGGACCAGCCCTAGATATGCTGCAGTAGGCCTAGACCAGGGGTTTCAAACTCATCTATTGCACTTCTGTCCCTCCTGATAGAGGGATCCCTCCTCTGTTGCTCTTCCTATGGTTTTTTCCTTTTTCTCCGTGTCCTACAAGTTTAACCTGTACCTAAAGTGATGGACATGTTGTTACTGAATAGTCCTTTAGAAATATTGGAAATAAACATATTTGTACCAGAGCTGCCATGTTTAAATAAGCTGCTCATGGTTTCTAATAATCAGGTGGTATATCAGTGTTATAATGACACACTCTTGTTTAAAGGGTTTATATTTACAGGATTCAGAGCATTAATATAGCATCACAGAATTATTTGTTATGTCAATATATAGAAGAGACTGAGCAGAGAATGAGGTCACTCTGTGTGTGTGTGTGTTCTCCTTGCCTTGTTGATATGGTAGTACATGTACGGCGGGGAAAGCTGATAATGCCGTCCCGACCGACAGCATCGTTGCGGAAGTGTAGCGCCCACCCTCCAGTTCCCCCTCAGGTAATCACGGTTAGCACTGTTGCCATTCTTTGCACTGTTCGCACAGTTAGCTGCTAGCTGCTAGCCACCAGCTCAGCCATCACCATGTGGGAAGTCATGTGGAGTCACTAAAATGCATTTACCATCTTTAAGGTATGTAAGATATTGTATACTGTGTTCGTGGCCTATAACATGTTTTCACATTTGAATGACTGTTATTTGAATGGTTTTACCATTATCAGTTAATTCACATCCTTCCAGTAGTACACCATTTAGTCTTCTAATTACTCTGAGATTGAGTTTTTCCAGTTCAGAATGATCCTGCGGTGAATGAGCACTGCTTTGACATTCAACAGCTCACACTGCTCATTCGTCTGGTCTGAAAAGTGGGCTAGCAGTTATGTAAATGTTTGGACAATTGACACCTCCGAGCGGCTTTGAGGGCTGTTGAAGGGGCGATAGCAGTGGAGTAAGGCCATTGGTATTCAGATATATTTTACACATAATACAAATGTAGCCGAGAAAACAGCAGCAAACAAATACATTTCTGCTGACTGGAAGTCCTTATCGACATATTAATCACAATGTGTAACCTTGGTTAAACTGTTGATCTTGCATATTTTCATTCTATTTAGACAGTAACTAAGATCATTTAACATTGGTTTCAATAATTAAATAATAAGTACGGACAGGCCGTGATATGTAACGTGATATGTTACATCCTGGATTGACAGCCATGCAGGAAAGCTGCGATAGAGCATTCAACATTCGATGGAGCTGATGATGAAGGAGATGACCGAGAGCGGGGTGAATAAGCAGTTAATGACCACAGGGAAACAGTTGTTGACTGAATGTCCTTTCTGCTACTCTTGTGAGCAGTTGAATCACTCTAATTACTCTGGGGGATCACTGAATGTCTTGCATGTAACACATGTGATTGTATTAGGCGGGTTGAATGTCACACTGCTGTCAGCCACAACCTGCTCCAGCCCTGAAGCACTCACCTTGTTGGCTGCCAGGAAATCCCTCATGGAGATCATCTCCCCAGACATCCTGCGCCCAGTGTCAGTCTCACTTTCGTTGATGGCGTCTGTCTCGATGGAGGGGTCCCTGCGGGCGCGTAGGTGACCGGGGGCCACCACGTTCCGCCGGGGTCGCCGGTGGGGGTGGTCACCCCTACTGGGAAAACAGCAGCGGCAAGGGGCCTCCAGGCTCCTCAGCAGCCAGTTGAGGACCTGCTTGATGACAATGGAGATGACGTTGAAGAGGGAGTAGATGCAGCAGACGCCGGTCAGGATGAAGAAGAAGTTGCCCAGCCGATATGCGGCCGTGGCGTGGCCCTCGTAGACGACCCGCTGGCTGCTCACCATGTCTCCAAAACCAATGGTGCTGAAGGCCACAAAGCAGAAGTAGAGCGAGTCCAGGTAGCCCCAGCCCTCTGCTGCCGAATACATGAGCGAGGCACAGCAGGACACCAAGATGGCTGCCCCTCCAAGAATGAGCATGACGCAGTAGACCGAAGGCTTCCAGCCAGCCAGATCCTGATTTTTTCCTCCTCCACTTCCCCCAGCTCCGCCTGCTCTGTTTCCCCCAGAGACCCGTTGGCCATTTGGAGGCCACATAGCTTTGTTATGGCGTCGTTCGTGACAAGACTTGAGGACCACGGCGATGACGGTGATGACGCGCTCCAGGAAGAGGTTGAAGAAGAGGATGGTGGCTGCACAGCCGAGTAGGCCGTAGAACATCAGGAAGACTTTTCCTCCAATGGTGGCAGGAGTGGTCATCCCAAACCCTGAGATACACACGAAACATTATGCACGAAGAAATCTACGTGCAGATAAACTGAATGAACACTGAGTTGAACACATTGAAGTACTTGACCTTCACCGGTGCAAGTATCTCTGAATAAAGAATCAACTAATAACTTTACTAAAAAACTACCATCTCTTGAAAAACACATTTAGTGCCCCTATTTTATTTAAACTCACACACACTTACAAATGAGTAAATGAATGGGTCATTGTAGAGAAGATGAGCGTGTCCATTGCTTCCAGCTGCTTTGATCTACTTTTTAAACCAAACTCACATCCTCTCTGTCATTAAAAGAAAATGTCTGATCTCCTATTCTTCCAAGGGAAAATCATAATCACACAATTACTTTGACCGCCTGGGTTGCCATTAATGACACCATCTTCTTCTCTCTTCGTCTCTTTGTAACTCACTTAAAGAGCTGCGGTGTTTTCAGTCCAAGCACATCACAGCAATTAGTCCCAAAGTGTGGGTTAGTCTCACATTTCACTGTAGTCCCTCCAGTCATTTGCAGTGTAAAAGACCCACGGGGCCACATTCACATCTCAATTTCATCATTTTCTCGTATTCTTATAGGTAAAAATAACCCATTAAGCTATTTTTACTCTGAGATGCTGCTAGAGTGTGATTTCAACATTGTCTCTTGTGAAAAGACAGATGAACAGAATGGGAGTCAAACTGAGAGGTCTTTCCATCGACTGAACCAGTCTCAGTGATCCTTCATCCCTCATTTAACACTGAAAGCTCAATGAAGCACTATCTGTCTCTCTGTCTGTTCATAGCATTGTTGAAAATGTGAACACATACTGTTATTTGTAAGGGTATTACAGAGTCACAGTCACATGCACAGTGTGCATGTGACTCTTCTCACTAGAAAACGAGATACATGTTACTGCATCTCGTGGCATGGAAAACATACTCTGAGGACTTGATTGCCTCCGCATTCAAATTTGTTCTCAAGGTGCTATTTGAGGTTTTCTTCACGACAATCAAGCCAAATGGGATGCTTTTTTAAGGATGTCTTTTTCTTTCATTGTTTCATATGCTCGGTTGAATGTGATGTTGATTAAATAAAATATGCATCACATGACAGTCAGAGAAGATAGTGTGCTACTGTGTCAATATCTACTCTGTGATAACACAGTCCTGACTTCTATCTTCCGAACGCAACATCACTCATTCAGGCAACAGTTTGTCTTTTTAGGAAGTATGCTGGAAGTATATCTGTCTGTTAAATATCAAGCCACAACAAGCAACTAGTTAGCTTAGCACAGAGACTGGAGATGGGAAGAGGGCAAGGTTGTGTATGATTGGCTGATGACTGATGAATGAAAGACATGTTTTTTTCCAGGGAAAGTGTGTATTTTTTGTGCAATGGGCCTTCAGAACAATGGGTGTTTGTTTTCAGGATAACGGGCTGTTGAACAAATGGGCTTTCGGTCCAATGGGACATTTTTTGGAGTATTGGGCTGTGGAACAATGGCGAGATATCTCCTCTCACTTTGCAACTCTACAAAGTACAGGTTTAACAGATGCATGAGAGTGGTAAAGACCCTCTTATCTTCTCATCTCAGAATGAGCGCATTAACCAACATTTCAAACTGTTGACTTCAATTAAAAAGGAAAACAATTTATGCACAGTGCTATTCCATATTTTAATGAGGTCATTCAGCCAAATAAAGTTTAATGATTGCAATTCAAACCTTTGTTGCTATTCACTGATGCATCTACATCAGTGGTGCTCTAAACATGAGGACTAGCACTATATGTGCATATATCTCTGTGATTGTAAACTTCAGCAGAAGAGAAAGTGGGGTACAGCATACGGTATCTCTACAGGAGGTTGATCAATGATGACATCACGTGATTTTATGACAATGCAACTGTCATGTATAAGATCTGAGATGAGATGCAATCTTGTTACGGTTATTGATCAGCAGGTCAATTACTTACTGGACCTTGTAGAGATGAGTGCTACTTGATGAAATATGTGATCAAGTTTGTGGTTATCGCTGCTACTCTGTCAGAGGTCTCAGGAAAGTGCAGAGGAAAACAATGTGTTTGATTTGAAAATATGTATTTTCATCTTGAAAATTGTTGGTGGCTTTAGGAATCATGGGAGAATAATGGGATCACTGTTGCGATCACCTCTTTTTATGCTGCCATCAATCACAGTGTGTGAAGTGAAGAACTTGATACGGGTCCTTCATCAACATAACTCTTATTTAAATGGTGATGCCCTGTCAAACTGTCAATCATCATTCATCAACTCACACCAATCACAGATGTTGAAACAGCACTACCTGTCAGGCACTGAGGGGACAACGCAGAGTGAGCATGTATAAATCAGAATATGGACAACAAAAGGTCCTCACTGTCACTGTGTCTAACCGTGCTGTTGGTAAGAGGGATGTCTCTGTATCTCTACTCTGTCCTGACAGTCCTGGACACAGCCAGTGCTGGAAGAGACAACCGGCTGTCAAGGATAAATCTTATTCTGATGCAGACATTAAGTTTGGTCGAACACACTGACTCAAATCGCAGGTTCTAATTCATGACTAAGAGATGTTGCACAGCTAATGTTACTTTATAAATGACTTGAAGTGGATCTCTTAACAGATACGTGGAAAGTGGAGGTCTTAAAACAGCCGCGATAGCACAACTGGTATTGTTTTCCCCTTGTGGGTCTGAGTCATCATGGCAAAATATGGAGACACCTGCTGTAGCAGGAACTAGCTCTGAGGAGGTGTGAGTACTTTGCCAGGTGCTAATATGTCTGCCTGTCTGTGGACAGATTTTGTCACTACGATAGCGTCAAACTACAAGTGTGTAGGTGAGATCAAAATGAAGGCCGAGTTCAAAGATAGGTGTCCAAGCAAGGGCGGTGGTAGGAACACACACACACACACACTTTATGCCCTGGCCCGATTTGGCATCGCGGCTGGTCTGAAGATGGTCTCGAGTTATGTTTCAGTTCATTCAGGTGAGCCATGGCTAGTGTGTGGGACCAGAGCCACCATTACTGCTGCTATGACCCTCACATAACCTGCTTCTTACATCCCTCCAACACAAAGTACAGTGAGGGGGTTAGTTTGCCGATTCATTTGCTATCATTTTGGCTCATGGGAAGTGAGTAATAGTGAGTGTTTGCAAAAGAAGGAAAACTGTACAATGCAACATTTCTAAAAGCGACTCATGAGTCACTTTTACAAATGTAAAAAATGGCTACAACTTATTTAATTTAATAACATGCAAATGCACACACGTAGTCTACGTAGTTCATAAGTGATGATGGTCTCAAAGAAATTCAATGGTGGATTTTTAAATATTGATGATAAAAAGATGATAGAGCTGACGGGGATGCTGCGTTTGACACTCTTTTTAAACGCCATCTCACCAATGGTTGATACTACAGTTCCCACGAAGTAAAAAGCGCCGGTGAAGTCCCATCGAGGTCTGACTGTGTCCACACGGATACCCGCTACGTTCGCCTCCTCGTAGTTCCTGAGGAAGTTATTCAGGTCTTTCTTACTCAGGTTGTAACTCTGACTGAAATACTCGAACCTCTGCGTCCAGCGCTCCTTCGCCTCGCGCTCCTTTGGCTGCTCCAGCGCGGAGAAGACTGCGGCTCCACAAAGGAGATAGAAGATGATGAACAAAGCCAGCAGCAGGAACCTTGCGTTATCCTCGTTTATTGGACCGGAGCCGCAGCAGCAACCACTCCTACATGCCATTATGTTGCTGTTGTCACGGCGATGCAGCTGCTGCGAGGGACCTGTGGCATGGTGGTCTCGAAAACAACGCAGAGTCTTGTCAAGAAACGTTGACAAGATATTCTACGACAGAAAAGTCCTGTGCAATACAATTAAATTGTTCGGGCAGGTTATGATCGATTTTCCCAAAGGCTGTGGATTTAGCATTTTGCTCACGAGATTCTATCCGAGTCTAACGACTCCTCAGTTTATCTCCACCGGCTTGGGTCTGGTTGCTATGATGCTCAGAGAGGAGGAGAGAGCCGCGCGCAACCTGTGGCCCTGCCTCTCCAAACAAGTCCCCACCTCCGAGAGCGCGTTTTACGCACAACGAAATGACCACCAACAGATTTATCACTTTTTGCCAAGTATATTTTCTTGGATCGATTTGCCCATTTCAGCTCTTAAAATGCATAATAAGAGCCGAATCGGACAGTGAGTTCTGTCCTGAAGATGTTCGACCCGAACCCAACTTTGGAGGTTTGATTCCAACAATATGGAGCGAGTTTGCATAGTGAGATCAATATGACTTGACCTTTGCGGGCTCTGATGAGGGATTCATGCTCCTGCCCATGTTAACCGGGGACGATGTGAGCAAATGTCACCACGGAACGGCGGTTTGAGATACATTATTCAGGATCACAGGGACAACAAAAGAGCTATTTCTGTAAAAGTGGGAATTTAACAACACGATGAGACATCATAGGCCATTCCAGAACTATGCAGCAGCCTTTCTAGGTCACACTTTAAGTGGTCTTGACGTAAACCTGCAGCTTATTTAACATTATTATAAGACATGAGTGATGACTGTTCAGTGCTTCAGCTTTAGATTATGTAATGGTCTCATTTTTGGAAATGAAGTATTTGTTTTGCTATAACTACTTCAAATAAAAGTGTTAATTGTATCAATTATTAGCATTTCATTAATATCACACACAGAAACCAGCAGTCTGTTAAAGTGAGTGGTAATAAAATACCTGTGTATCACAGTACTTGTAGTTAGACGTGCAGTAAAGCAGCACTTTGGAATAAAATGATGTGATTATGTACAAATGACACCATCTGTATTAGTTTGAAACAAGAATAGATCACCAAACAAAAGGGCATAACCTCAAAAAAAGGTGCAGTTCCATAAGATTAAGTTATAGCTAATGGTGAATATTATTATTAAACACAAATACAGTATTAATAGCATAGTAACTAGGTTATGAGGGTAGGCTATTGTTAAATCAACATTAGGTCTAGATAGGTCTACTACACAGTGGAAGTCATTTTCAGTGTCCTATAACCCACATGACAACCACCTGTAGCAGCTCATCCGCTTTCACTGACCTGTGAGTGTTCTTGGTTATAGCTACAACAAGACAAGAGTGCAGGGCAATCCTCTTTATCATACATTCATACCGATGTTTTAAAGTATGTGGAAGCAGTCGAATCCTTCTCGACCATGAAAGTATTGAAAAGTTTCTTAAGGCTGCTTGAAGTTTAGCGGACTGGTTATTTTCATCTGGTTTGATCGAAAGATATAATTGGTTATCATCTGCATAACAATGAAAATGTAGTGTTTTCTGATTATATTGCCTAATGGAAGCATATATATGGTGAATAGAATTGGTTCAAGCACAGAACCTTGTGGAACTCCGTGACTAACTTTGGTGTGCTTGGAGCCAGCATGCACATACCAGGCCTGTGGCCCACATAACGAACAGTGCCAGGAGGAGGTGTTGAAAGTTTGCTTTCTTGACAATGTGAGATCTAAAAAACGGATGCAGTTCATTTTATAATGATTTAGTGGTCGAAGATGGTTCTTTTTTACATGGAGCAGTGTAAAAGGCAGTGCAATATGAACATTTTACTGCCACCAGAGTGTTTCTGCGTGCATATTTTGCACGTTTTGTCACGTGTGCCTATTTTTGTTGATTAAAGATAAGCGATTTGTTAATAATGTCCGTATGACTTAAGACACCACAATGCTACCACAGACATTAACTGAGAAACAAACCAAACAAAATGCACAATACTATATCAGACACTTGTTGCTGTACTGGTGCGGATGATGTGGTTCAGAGAGTATTGCAGTGATTGCGTTGATCCCCAGCACTTTCCTATCAATTCTCTTTTGTAGTATTGATAGGAAAGTATACATTAGTGGATACATTTTGGAGAGAGTCATCTCTAACACGCTGTAATAAACCCCCTGTGGGTACAAAAAATAATATGAATCACAGCCATTAAAACCACTTAGAAGAGACACCAAACTGTTGCTGTGTTTCTTCAAGTACCGCAATAACAATGCAAAAACAGCATTGTTAGCTTTTCCTCCAGTGAAGTATCATTGTGTGCAAGTAAGACTGGTGCAGCAATGTGGTGTAGGTCAACAACGAGCCTCGCAGCACCCTCCGACAGATTGGATGAGGTGAAAGGGAGAGAAGTCCCCAGATATCCACTTTAATGTCATACACACACATAAGCTTATTGTTAGAGGCCTAGAGGGGCGCCGCCTAAACATTTGTTGTTTTGCAGGAATTATGAAGATGTGTGAATGTTAAGAGGGTACAGATAAAAAAGATGGTGTCTTTTCGTACACACAGAGTGAAAGCAAAGTTTGGTAATATAATAGACATACAGTACACCAGACCTTTAATGTTTAAAGTGGTGTACAATTGGCATATAAGATATCGTTGCAAGCTAAATTGAAATTGATAGAAACAGATCTATGCATTTAAAATGAAAAATTCTATTACTTTTTCCTGGACACATGGACATGTTGCATTAATCAAACAGCACTCGGCTTGCCTTGGCTTAGCCTTTTCCTGAATAATAAACAACTAATCAAACACTAACAAATCATTTACAGCTCCGAGCTGGATTATTAACTTTACTCACGCTAACTAACCAACCAAGCACCATCCAAATCAACGCCACCGCATCCAGCTGGCGTGGAAGCAATTCATGTCCCCTCAGTGATTGTGCCGTCCCTCAACCAGCTGTAGATTAACACCTCTCCCTTCCTCATCTAGTTTCGCAGCAGTTGGCCACCAGCACGGCCCTGTTATAAACCTTCTCAGAGACCCGGGGATCTATTAAATTGATATTGCAGAAGTAGAGAGAGCTCACAGGCTGTGTACTCATGACAGTGAGGGTATTGTTCCGTCCTTGCCCGTGTCTCCTCTCTTTACTCTCTTTAAGATTTTTAGAGAAGTTTGTCTGCCTTCACGTGTACAAACAGTAACTCCCAGAGGTAATGATATCACAGTTTACGCTCACTTATAATGTTTCAACTCGCACCCAGTATGTTAGGAGGCCCCCTTTAGCGTCTGTATGCGGTACACCGGGTACACACACCTGCGTCCTTATTACACGCTCAGAGCAACTGAAGTAGTATAAAGAGCCAGATAGTCCACACAGGCTGGGTGGGAGGGAGGGGCCGTAGATGAGTCAAACAAACAGGACTTTTGTCCAGGCTATTTGTGTTTGATGCAAAACTAAAAGTAAAGTTGACAAATTAGTTGACAAAGAAAAATTGTACATTCTGCACCAGCACATCATAACAAAACGGTTACAAAGCAATCAGTTCTTGTGGTGTGAGAAAAGTCTAATTGGGCTCACAGTGTCTGAAGATTAAAAAGAAAAGCAGAGCACAGACTAGATCGCTAGAGGCTCATTCATCACACCTCACTGTCCAGTCTTCTTCACCCATCCATGTCCGCCCACACAACTACAAGGACTGGCAACCCTGAGGTGGGAGGTGTGTTGGCGATGGAGGGGCCAAAGGTGGGGAAGGCCAAGGTGGAGACGCGTCTGTGTTAAGAGGGGGGGTGTCAGGAGCCTTGTTGAAGGCCTCTGAAGATGAATTCAAGCACTGATTGGACTTTTTGAGGGCGTCATGGTAACCATCCTATAAAATGAGGGTCAGCAGGTTTTAAGTTTGGGCTCGGTCAGGGGACCAAAGGTCAAGAACATTTACTCTGCTGTCATCAAGAATCTATCGTTAAGTAATACCAGTGGTTCAGAGAAAAGAGGAAGAAAGAGGATTCCATTTATGTGCAGCGCTCCCCCTCCTTTCAACTGAGCTGACTGAAACATAAATCGGCACTTTGGCAATCAACATCAGTTGGCTTGTTGCTTAAACAGTTGAGGTCTAGTAGGAGTTTGCACACGGAGCCGGAAATATAACAAAGAGCTAAAAAGAAACAAAACAGATGAACAAAAACTGGATTGAACAAGATAACAAGTGATTAGTTATGATGAGAAAGACCTTACAGGCTTACACATGACTCTTGTGCCAGATAAATGAGTCTGCTACTGAAGGACCAGAAATGACTCTTGCTGATTGTGTGTGTGTGTGTGTGTGTGTGTGTGTGTGTGTGTGTGTGTGTGTGTGTGTGTGTGTGTGTGTGTGGTGAGTGCTATTTCTGATCTTCTTATCCCCCAAAACCTTCATTCCTGATATCCGAGCAACTATGGTTGACCATGTTGTCAACCATGAGCATAAAGAGGGGCTGTATAACAGGATCAACCAAATCTGAACCCCTAAACTGTTGCAGGTATCCTGCTGATATTTCAAACTGCAACTGTAAGTGCTGTAGTCTTATTGGTACAGCAACATCATTTCATAATGAGAAGGATCCATCACTAAAATCATTCAAAGGTTTTTGTAGAACTGCAAGAAAACCAGCATTTGGTGGAAGAGGTCTACTGTTAACCCAAGAGCAGGATATCCACATTGTATATATGGTAATTGCAAATAACTGCATCAGACTCAAACACTGCAGCACCACATAATGGCAGATACCACATTTCAAGTGAGATTTCTCATGTCTACTGAAACTCAATATAATTAAGAGGAAGCAGCTGTACAGTGTCTATTTCGAAGGAAAACAAAAAACAACGGATATATGAATATGTGCAGGTAAGCCATGCTATCCCATATTGCCTGAACCCTGTCTTTTCGTACTGTGCTACATTGTTTTGTCTTGTCTCATCCAGAGAGTCATGGAGAGATCAGAAGCAGTCCGTCATCAGCTCATATATGTGGACGAGGCAGGTTTCAACCATGCAAACACAAGGGAGCGCTGCAGAAATATCATCGGACAACGTGGTGACATCATAACAATGTCTGCGGCTAGTCAAAACGCCATCCTTCACCATCATGCAATCCTAGGCCCATACAGAACTGCACACAGTAACACATTTCTGGACACCCTCCACAACAGATACGTCCTAATGTCCAGGGGCCAGAGCAGACCAGGTACGTTGTAATCTGGGTCAGTTTCCAACCCTCTGCTTTGGCCTGAAAGTGGTTCACAGGTCACCCACTTTTCAGCGCACTCAATCTCTCCCATATTGTCCGTTCGTGGATGCTATTGAAGAATGTTTCTCTGTATGGTGTTCTGATTGCGAGCCCCACCAATACCAAACCCGTTCTACACTCAATGGAGGAGGCTTGTGGAGACATGGATCAGGGGTCACTCCAGGTGAATCTTTTAACGCTGCCTAACTCAAGACATTGCCTGTGATGATTCCGTACTTTGTTTTCCTGGCACAAATGTTTTGATTTTCTTCGACTGCGCTTTCGTTGTTTGATGAGTGTTAGAACATTTTAAGAAAAAACATAAACTTTTCCCCTTATTTGTATTGATGCATTATGTTCGGAATACACATCCATACTTTACACATTGAGATACCTGTGTGTATGCCTGTTAACTACATTTATGACACAACTTCTAAATTGCTATGACCTGCACACAGAAAAAGAAAGTGTGTAGTCGATGCTTCGTGTACTTATCCAAATGATGATTTGTGTGTACTGCCCTGTGTGTACTGCACTATGTGTACTGTACTGTGTGTACTGTATTGTGTGTACTGCCCTGTGTGTACTGTACTGTGTGTACTGCACTGTGTGTACTGTACTGTGTGTACTGCACTGTGTGTACTGCCCTGTGTGTACTGTACTGTGTGTACTGCACTGTGTGTACTGTACTGTGTGTACTGCCCTGTGTGTACTGCACTGTGTGTACTGTACTGTGTGTACTGCACTGTGTGTACTGCCCTGTGTGTACTGTACTGTGTGTACTGCACTGTGACTGTACTGTGTGTACTGTACTGTGTGTACTGCACTGTGTGTACTGTACTGTGTGTACTGTACTGTGTGTACTACCCTGTGTGTACTGTACTGTGTGTACTACCCTGTGTGTACTGCACTGTGTGTACTGCACTGTGTGTACTGTACTGTGTGTACTGCCCTGTGTGTACTGCACTGTGTGTACTGTACTGTGTGTACTGCCCTGTGTGTACTGCACTGTGTGTACTGCACTGTGTGTACTGTACTGTGTGTACTGCACTGTGTGTACTGTACTGTGTGTACTACCCTGTGTGTACTGCCCTGTGTGTACTGCACTGTGTGTACTGTACTGTGTGTACTGCCCTGTGTTTACTGCACTGTGTGTACTGTACTGTGTGTACTGCACTGTGTGTACTGCCATGTGTGTACTGTACTGTGTGTACTGTACTGTGTGTACTGCACTGTGTGTACTGTACTGTGTGTACTGCCATGTGTGTACTGCACTGTGTGTACTGTACTGTGTGTACTGCACTGTGTACTGCACTGTGTGTACTGTACTGTGTGTACTGCCCTGTGTGTACTGCACTGTGTGTACTGCACTGTGTGTACTGTACTGTGTGTACTGCCCTGTGTGTACTGCACTGTGTGTACTGCACTGTGTGTACTGTACTGTGTGTACTGCACTGTGTGTACTGTACTGTGTGTACTACCCTGTGTGTACTGCCCTGTGTGTACTGCACTGTGTGTACTGTACTGTGTGTACTGCCCTGTGTTTACTGCACTGTGTGTACTGTACTGTGTGTACTGCACTGTGTGTACTGCCATGTGTGTACTGTACTGTGTGTACTGTACTGTGTGTACTGCACTGTGTGTACTGTACTGTGTGTACTGCCATGTGTGTACTGCACTGTGTGTACTGTACTGTGTGTACTGCACTGTGTACTGCACTGTGTGTACTGTACTGTGTGTACTGCCCTGTGTGTACTGCACTGTGTGTACTGCACTGTGTGTACTGTACTGTGTGTACTGTACTGTGTGTACTGCACTGTGTGTACTGTACTGTGTGTACTACCCTGTGTGTACTGCCCTGTGTGTACTGCACTGTGTGTACTGTACTGTGTGTACTGCCCTGTGTTTACTGCACTGTGTGTACTGTACTGTGTGTACTGCACTGTGTGTACTGCCATGTGTGTACTGTACTGTGTGTACTGCACTGTGTGTACTGTACTGTGTGTACTGCCATGTGTGTACTGCACTGTGTGTACTACCCTGTGTGTACTGCACTGTGTGTACTGTACTGTGTGTACTGCACTGTGTACTGCACTGTGTGTACTGTACTGTGTGTACTGCACTATGTGTACTGTACTGTGTGTACTGCCCTGTGTGTACTGCACTGTGTGTACTGTACTGTGTGTACTGCCCTGTGTGTACTGCACTGTGTGTACTGTACTGTGTGTACTGCCCTGTGTGTACTGTACTGTGTGTACTGCACTGTGTGTACTGCACTGTGTACTGTACTGTGTGTACTGCCCTGTGTGTACTGTACTGTGTGTACTGCCCTGTGTGTACTGCCCTGTGTGTACTGTACTGTGTGTACTACCCTGTGTGTACTGCACTGTGTGTACTGCACTGTGTGTACTACCCTGTGTGTACTGTACTGTGTGTACTGCACTGTGTGTACTGCCCTGTGTGTACTGTACTGTGTGTACTGCCCTGTGTGTACTGCACTGTGTGTACTGCACTGTGTGTACTGTACTGTGTGTACTACCCTGTGTGTACTGCCCTGTGTGTACTGCACTGTGTGTACTGTACTGTGTGTACTGCACTGTGTGTACTGTACTGTGTGTACTGCCCTGTGTTTACTGCACTGTGTGTACTGTACTGTGTGTACTGCACTGTGTGTACTGCCATGTGTGTACTGTACTGTGTGTACTGTACTGTGTGTACTGCCATGTGTGTACTGCACTGTGTGTACTGTACTGTGTGTACTGCCATGTGTGTACTGCACTGTGTGTACTGTACTGTGTGTACTGCACTGTGTACTGCACTGTGTGTACTGTACTGTGTGTACTGCCCTGTGTGTACTGCACTGTGTGTACTGCACTGTGTGTACTGTACTGTGTGTACTGTACTGTGTGTACTGCACTGTGTGTACTGTACTGTGTGTACTACCCTGTGTGTACTGCCCTGTGTGTACTGCACTGTGTGTACTGTACTGTGTGTACTGCCCTGTGTTTACTGCACTGTGTGTACTGTACTGTGTGTACTGCACTGTGTGTACTGCCATGTGTGTACTGTACTGTGTGTACTGCACTGTGTGTACTGTACTGTGTGTACTGCCATGTGTGTACTGCACTGTGTGTACTACCCTGTGTGTACTGCACTGTGTGTACTGTACTGTGTGTACTGCACTGTGTACTGCACTGTGTGTACTGTACTGTGTGTACTGCCCTGTGTGTACTGCACTGTGTGTACTGTACTGTGTGTACTGCCCTGTGTGTACTGCACTGTGTGTACTGTACTGTGTGTACTGCCCTGTGTGTACTGCACTGTGTGTACTGTACTGTGTGTACTGCCCTGTGTGTACTGTACTGTGTGTACTGCACTGTGTGTACTGCACTGTGTGTACTGTACTGTGTGTACTGCCCTGTGTGTACTGCCCTGTGTGTACTGTACTGTGTGTACTGCACTGTGTACTGCCCTGTGTGTACTGCACTGTGTGTACTGTACTGTGTGTACTGCACTGTGTGTACTACCCTGTGTGTACTGCCCTGTGTTTACTGCACTGTGTACTGTACTGTGTGTACTGTACTGTGTGTACTGCCCTGCGTGTACTGTACTGTGTGTACTGTACTGTGTGTACTGTACTGTGTGTACTGTCCTGTGTTTACTGCACTGTGTACTGTACTGTGTGTACTGCACTGTGTGTACTACCCTGTGTGTACTGCACTGTGTTTACTGCACAGTGTGTACTGCACAGTGTGTACTACCCTGTGTGTACTGCACTGTGTGTACTGCCCTGTGTGTACTGCACTGTGTGTACTGTACTGTGTGTACTGTACTGTGTGTACTGCCCTGTGTGTACTGTACTGTGTGTACTGTACTGTGTGTACTGCACTGTGTACTGTACTGTGTGTACTGCCCTGTGTGTACTGTACTGTGTGTACTGTACTGTGTGTACTGCACTGTGTACTGTACTGTGTGTACTGCCCTGTGTGTACTGTACTGTGTGTACTGTACTGTGTGTACTGCCCTGTGTGTACTGCACTGTGTGTACTGTACTGTGTGTACTGCCCTGTGTGTACTGTACTGTGTGTACTGCACTGTGTGTACTGCACTGTGTGTACTGTACTGTGTGTACTGCCCTGTGTGTACTGTACTGTGTGTACTGCCCTGTGTGTACTGCCCTGTGTGTACTGTACTGTGTGTACTACCCTGTGTGTACTGCACTGTGTGTACTGCACTGTGTGTACTACCCTGTGTGTACTGTACTGTGTGTACTGCACTGTGTGTACTGCCCTGTGTGTACTGTACTGTGTGTACTGCCCTGTGTGTACTGCACTGTGTGTACTGCACTGTGTGTACTGTACTGTGTGTACTGCACTGTGTGTACTGTACTGTGTGTACTACCCTGTGTGTACTGCCCTGTGTGTACTGCACTGTGTGTACTGTACTGTGTGTACTGCCCTGTGTGTACTGCACTGTGTGTACTGTACTGTGTGTACTGCCATGTGTGTACTGCACTGTGTGTACTGTACTGTGTGTACTGCACTGTGTACTGCACTGTGTGTACTGTACTGTGTGTACTGCACTGTGTGTACTGCACTGTGTGTACTGTACTGTGTGTACTGTACTGTGTGTACTGCACTGTGTGTACTGTACTGTGTGTACTACCCTGTGTGTACTGCCCTGTGTGTACTGCACTGTGTGTACTGTACTGTGTGTACTGCCCTGTGTTTACTGCACTGTGTGTACTGTACTGTGTGTACTGCACTGTGTGTACTGCCATGTGTGTACTGTACTGTGTGTACTGCACTGTGTGTACTGTACTGTGTGTACTGCCATGTGTGTACTGCACTGTGTGTACTACCCTGTGTGTACTGCACTGTGTGTACTGTACTGTGTGTACTGCACTGTGTACTGCACTGTGTGTACTGTACTGTGTGTACTGCCCTGTGTGTACTGCACTGTGTGTACTGTACTGTGTGTACTGCCCTGTGTGTACTGCACTGTGTGTACTGTACTGTGTGTACTGTACTGTGTGTACTGCCCTGTGTGTACTGTACTGTGTGTACTGCACTGTGTGTACTGCACTGTGTGTACTACCCTGTGTGTACTGCCCTGTGTTTACTGCACTGTGTACTGTACTGTGTGTACTGCACTGTGTGTACTGTACTGTGTGTACTGTACTGTGTGTACTGCCCTGCGTGTACTGCACTGTGTGTACTGTACTGTGTGTACTGTACTGTGTGTACTGTCCTGTGTTTACTGCACTGTGTACTGTACTGTGTGTACTGCACTGTGTGTACTACCCTGTGTGTACTGCACTGTGTTTACTGCACAGTGTGTACTGCACAGTGTGTACTACCCTGTGTGTACTGCACTGTGTGTACTGCCCTGTGTGTACTGCACTGTGTGTACTGTACTGTGTGTACTGTACTGTGTGTACTGCCCTGTGTGTACTGTACTGTGTGTACTGTACTGTGTGTACTGCACTGTGTACTGTACTGTGTGTACTGCCCTGTGTGTACTGTACTGTGTGTACTGTACTGTGTGTACTGCACTGTGTACTGTACTGTGTGTACTGCACTATGTGTACTGTACTGTGTGTACTGCCCTGTGTGTACTGTACTGTGTGTACTGTACTGTGTGTACTGCACTGTGTACTGTACTGTGTGTACTGCCCTGTGTGTACTGTACTGTGTGTACTGTACTGTGTGTACTGCACTGTGTACTGTACTGTGTGTACTGCACTATGTGTACTGTACTGTGTGTACTGCCCTGTGTGTACTGCCCTGTGTGTACTGTACTGTGTGTACTACCCTGTGTGTACTGCACTGTGTGTACTGCACTGTGTGTACTACCCTGTGTGTACTGTACTGTGTGTACTGCACTGTGTGTACTGCCCTGTGTGTACTGTACTGTGTGTACTGCCCTGTGTGTACTGCACTGTGTGTACTGCACTGTGTGTACTGTACTGTGTGTACTACCCTGTGTGTACTGCCCTGTGTGTACTGCACTGTGTGTACTGTACTGTGTGTACTGCACTGTGTGTACTGTACTGTGTGTACTGCCCTGTGTTTACTGCACTGTGTGTACTGTACTGTGTGTACTGCACTGTGTGTACTGCCATGTGTGTACTGTACTGTGTGTACTGTACTGTGTGTACTGCCATGTGTGTACTGTACTGTGTGTACTGTACTGTGTGTACTGCACTGTGTGTACTGTACTGTGTGTACTGCCATGTGTGTACTGCACTGTGTGTACTGTACTGTGTGTACTGCACTGTGTACTGCACTGTGTGTACTGTACTGTGTGTACTGCCCTGTGTGTACTGCACTGTGTGTACTGCACTGTGTGTACTGTACTGTGTGTACTGTACTGTGTGTACTGCACTGTGTGTACTGTACTGTGTGTACTACCCTGTGTGTACTGCCCTGTGTGTACTGCACTGTGTGTACTGTACTGTGTGTACTGCCCTGTGTTTACTGCACTGTGTGTACTGTACTGTGTGTACTGCACTGTGTGTACTGCCATGTGTGTACTGTACTGTGTGTACTGCACTGTGTGTACTGTACTGTGTGTACTGCCATGTGTGTACTGCACTGTGTGTACTACCCTGTGTGTACTGCACTGTGTGTACTGTACTGTGTGTACTGCACTGTGTACTGCACTGTGTGTACTGTACTGTGTGTACTGCCCTGTGTGTACTGCACTGTGTGTACTGTACTGTGTGTACTGCCCTGTGTGTACTGCACTGTGTGTACTGTACTGTGTGTACTGCCCTGTGTGTACTGCACTGTGTGTACTGTACTGTGTGTACTGCCCTGTGTGTACTGTACTGTGTGTACTGCACTGTGTGTACTGCACTGTGTGTACTGTACTGTGTGTACTGCCCTGTGTGTACTGCCCTGTGTGTACTGTACTGTGTGTACTGCACTGTGTGTACTGCCCTGTGTGTACTGTACTGTGTGTACTGCACTGTGTGTACTGCACTGTGTGTACTGTACTGTGTGTACTGCCCTGTGTGTACTGCCCTGTGTGTACTGTACTGTGTGTACTGCACTGTGTACTGCCCTGTGTGTACTGCACTGTGTGTACTGTACTGTGTGTACTGCACTGTGTGTACTACCCTGTGTGTACTGCCCTGTGTTTACTGCACTGTGTACTGTACTGTGTGTACTGTACTGTGTGTACTGCCCTGCGTGTACTGTACTGTGTGTACTGTACTGTGTGTACTGTCCTGTGTTTACTGCACTGTGTACTGTACTGTGTGTACTGCACTGTGTGTACTACCCTGTGTGTACTGCACTGTGTTTACTGCACAGTGTGTACTGCACAGTGTGTACTACCCTGTGTGTACTGCACTGTGTGTACTGCCCTGTGTGTACTGCACTGTGTGTACTGTACTGTGTGTACTGTACTGTGTGTACTGCCCTGTGTGTACTGTACTGTGTGTACTGTACTGTGTGTACTGCACTGTGTACTGTACTGTGTGTACTGCCCTGTGTGTACTGTACTGTGTGTACTGTACTGTGTGTACTGCACTGTGTACTGTACTGTGTGTACTGCCCTGTGTGTACTGTACTGTGTGTACTGTACTGTGTGTACTGCCCTGTGTGTACTGCACTGTGTGTACTGTACTGTGTGTACTGCCCTGTGTGTACTGTACTGTGTGTACTGCACTGTGTGTACTGCACTGTGTGTACTGTACTGTGTGTACTGCCCTGTGTGTACTGTACTGTGTGTACTGCCCTGTGTGTACTGCCCTGTGTGTACTGTACTGTGTGTACTACCCTGTGTGTACTGCACTGTGTGTACTGCACTGTGTGTACTACCCTGTGTGTACTGTACTGTGTGTACTGCACTGTGTGTACTGCCCTGTGTGTACTGTACTGTGTGTACTGCCCTGTGTGTACTGCACTGTGTGTACTGCACTGTGTGTACTGTACTGTGTGTACTGCACTGTGTGTACTGTACTGTGTGTACTACCCTGTGTGTACTGCCCTGTGTGTACTGCACTGTGTGTACTGTACTGTGTGTACTGCCCTGTGTGTACTGCACTGTGTGTACTGTACTGTGTGTACTGCCATGTGTGTACTGCACTGTGTGTACTGTACTGTGTGTACTGCACTGTGTACTGCACTGTGTGTACTGTACTGTGTGTACTGCACTGTGTGTACTGCACTGTGTGTACTGTACTGTGTGTACTGTACTGTGTGTACTGCACTGTGTGTACTGTACTGTGTGTACTACCCTGTGTGTACTGCCCTGTGTGTACTGCACTGTGTGTACTGTACTGTGTGTACTGCCCTGTGTTTACTGCACTGTGTGTACTGTACTGTGTGTACTGCACTGTGTGTACTGCCATGTGTGTACTGTACTGTGTGTACTGCACTGTGTGTACTGTACTGTGTGTACTGCCATGTGTGTACTGCACTGTGTGTACTACCCTGTGTGTACTGCACTGTGTGTACTGTACTGTGTGTACTGCACTGTGTACTGCACTGTGTGTACTGTACTGTGTGTACTGCCCTGTGTGTACTGCACTGTGTGTACTGTACTGTGTGTACTGCCCTGTGTGTACTGCACTGTGTGTACTGTACTGTGTGTACTGTACTGTGTGTACTGCCCTGTGTGTACTGTACTGTGTGTACTGCACTGTGTGTACTGCACTGTGTGTACTACCCTGTGTGTACTGCCCTGTGTTTACTGCACTGTGTACTGTACTGTGTGTACTGCACTGTGTGTACTGTACTGTGTGTACTGTACTGTGTGTACTGCCCTGCGTGTACTGCACTGTGTGTACTGTACTGTGTGTACTGTACTGTGTGTACTGTCCTGTGTTTACTGCACTGTGTACTGTACTGTGTGTACTGCACTGTGTGTACTACCCTGTGTGTACTGCACTGTGTTTACTGCACAGTGTGTACTGCACAGTGTGTACTACCCTGTGTGTACTGCACTGTGTGTACTGCCCTGTGTGTACTGCACTGTGTGTACTGTACTGTGTGTACTGTACTGTGTGTACTGCCCTGTGTGTACTGTACTGTGTGTACTGTACTGTGTGTACTGCACTGTGTACTGTACTGTGTGTACTGCCCTGTGTGTACTGTACTGTGTGTACTGTACTGTGTGTACTGCACTGTGTACTGTACTGTGTGTACTGCCCTGTGTGTACTGTACTGTGTGTACTGCACTGTGTACTGTACTGTGTGTACTGCCCTGTCTGTACTGTACTGTGTGTACTGTACTGTGTGTACTGCACTGTGTACTGTACTGTGTGTACTGTACTGTGTGTACTGCCCTGTGTGTACTGTACTGTGTGTACTACCCTGTGTGTACTACCCTGTGTGTACTGCACTGTGTGTACTGTTCTGTGTGTACTGTACTGGTGCTAAAACACAATTTTCTAAAACAGTTTGAAAAGTTTTGCAAGAATAGTTTGCTGTTGCAATGCAAGCGATGGGTTGGTGTAATGCTGGGTTGGTGTAATGCTGTGTGGTGTAATGCTGGGTTGGTGTAATGCTGGGTTGGTGTAATGCTGTGTGGTAAGTGTGTAGAGCTGTGCAGAGACAGCCTACAGTTTCAAGATAGCACCAAAACAATCAGAAAGAAACATGACATTTGATATGAAAGTCTGCAATAACTAACTTGTGTGCCACGATAATAATTCACAGAATATTATTTTATCCAAGTAAATATACTATTATTGAAGCATCATTTAAATAGAGTTTAAAAGAGTATAATCCTGAGCTTTGTTGGAAAATCAATACCCGATGTCCTCTACTTCAAAATCGGTCCTCCAGTGAGCACTTTATCAGAAGGATTACTTATGTGGAAGCCCAGTGACAGCATGAGTGGGTTACTGTTACCACCTAGTGGCCAAAGACAAGCAGCACACCTTCAATGAGGAAATTGAAAATCTGATTTCTGTCTCAACCAATATCACATTTGTATAATCATATTATCTTATCTCACTCTCATTTCTTATCAGATATAGTGATTTTTAGCGTATGCTTGTTTCGATGTCAAAGTACCAGTCATTCTGAAATGGTAAGCTAAATATAGTTCATGAAACAAGTTCCTCTCTTTTTTGAAACTTTCACTCTACTGGAGAGCTTTCTTCAAGGGTATCCATAGAACTAACCTGAAAATCCTCAAGTCTTCTTGAAAAAATGAATAGAAAAAAGTGATTCAACACTATAGCTTCCTTCTAGACATAACTGCCATTTTTTGGGGACAGTGAAAAGCAGTTGGTCATAAATACATGAAACATACTTTATATGTAAATATGAAACTTCACATTTTCTGCTTTTGAAACTGCTTGTTAGCAAAAACATAAAATGTCCCAAAACAAAGAAATGAAAGAAATATTTTTGGAAACTTTAAGTTTTAAAAGTAAGTGATAAACTACAGCTAAATGGAGCGTCTGCATACATGTTGGGTGAACGTTGCCTGGTCTCACATAACACACGTTAATGCAGACAGATATAATTGACAGTCACTGCTTTAGAGATTATTCAACTACAAAGACAGCTGTCACAAGGAAGAGGATAAAGGGCCATAACACTCAATCACCCATAGGAACACACGGAGTCCACACTCGTGCCCTTGCCTGCCAGGTGAAAGGACTCTTCTTCTCCGTGTGGCTCCCTGCTATAGGCTCTTGACCTCTGGGCTGGAGGAGTCCCAGCCACTTAGCTGTGACAGTCCAAACGGATTGACTCCAGCGAACAACCTTGTCCATCCCCTCTGGACATCTGTACACTCACTCGCTGTAGACAATCAATCTGGCTTTTTAAGTGCATGCCTTGCAGTGAGTCACCAGGAGAGGGAGCTGAGACACTCTTGAATCTCTCTGATCGACTGCTCCTGCTTTTCTTTGCTTGAGCGAGTCTTTCTTGTTCTGCCTTTTTCTCTCTCTCTCATTCTTTCTGCCTCTGTCAAGTGTTCAACTTTCCCAGCATCTGTAAGTGTGCATCTCTTTACATGTTTGCACGAGTGTGTGTGTGTGTGTGTGTGTGTGTGTGTGTGTGTGTGTGTGTGTGTGTGTGTGTGTCTCACAGTGTGTACTGTATGTGTGTGTGTGCACGTGCCTGTTCCGCTTTCTGTTGTGGAACAAATTACACAGCGGCTGGGGAGCCAAATGACTAATCAGTGGTACACAGATTAAAATCCAATTGCTGCAATTTGAAGCCACACAGGAGTAGTATGGGAAATTAACTACTACAGCGTCTGCGCTGCTGTCTCCACCAGGCATACCTGTTAGATGTTGATCATTTAATTAGTGGAGCCCAAATAAATTTTAGACCTTAAAATCCAAAAAAATACACTTTTTTGACATCTAAATGAAAAAGAGTTTTTGGTGTTTCTGTCATGTTTGTGCAGCTGCTCAATGCATCTCAAGAGTTCTAAATCAGACCTGAGATGTGGTGTTTGAAATACAGACAGTAAAAATGGTGAGCAAAGTTAGAGCAAAGCACAGTTGATGGTTAATTTGTTCATATTTACCAAGAGGGACGTTAAGAAGATCAAGTGTTGTGTTTATGACGGGGCCGGGAGGATGGGATGTTCACTCACCATCTCTGCATCATCCCGTGCCCACAATAACCACTTATCAGGCTAAAGTGGCCATTGCCAGGGTTTACCGTCTCCGACTTAGAAATGGATTGAAAGTGCCACTTGTTTATTTTAAACTACAGCCCAGCAGACAATTCATTTCTGCTCACATAAAAACATGTTTAGGGAGGAGAATGAATGATGAGAACAATGAGCAAGCCCCGGCCGAGCCCGCTCAGCCCTGTAGGTGAAACCAGGCAATTGACTCCCGTTCTTCAAATATGATTTTTTTCTTCGTTTTCTTGGATGTACATAAATGCAATACATGCTTGAGCGGGGCTGAGACACAACATGAACACTTGCCTGGAATAATGTCAATGGCAAAAAATAATCTCATTTTGTCTGGGAGTGTAAAAATCCTGTTTGCACGGCTGTGGCGCGTGTCTTTGTGTCTTATGGCAGGCGGGAGACGTGTGTGCAGGCTGTCGCTGAAACCATAACAATTGCGCTGGAACATTTCATTGGCAATGAATTGAAACATGCTAGGTTTACTTTTTTCACAGATGTGACATATTTCAGTTTTGGATCATGCACACAAAGAACAGCCTTGTTTTCTAGATTTTAAAACAGTGTGGAAAATACTCTAAATGCGAAATTCAACCATTTATTTAAAAACCCTGTCATAGATTAATGAAACACATCTGTTCTTGTATAACAATGTCCTACGTATCCTGATTCAGTAGCCAACCTGAACATACCTGGGAGCTGCTACGCTCCCTGTGGACATGGAGCATCTCTGCTGCTTTGTTTGGGTCTCTGTGTGCTGTAGCTGCAGAGAACAACAGAGATTGTGTTCAGTGATTTTTCCAACCAGCCAAACCCTCTACAGCAGGGGTGTCAAACTCATCTTCTCTGGGCCACATCAGCATCACGGTCGCCCTCAAAGGGCCGGTTGTAACTGTAAGACGGTGTAACTAACTTCTCCCTAACATATTGTTAAATAACTCTCTGCATTTGATTATTGTTTATTCAAGTGTAAACATATTGTACATGCAGTTATATAAATGAAAAATGATATTTAAACACATTTCTGTTAACATAAATAACATAAATCATTTTAATTGAGGGTTCAGAAACCCACATGACTATCAAAGATCAAACTGTTCAAGAAAATAACAAAGACAAATATGAAACACAAGTTATGACATTAACTTTGTTCAAAGCTGTTTGTGTCACCTCTCTGCATCACTAATGTTCCTCCCTGTCGTCGTCCTGTGCATGGCAGCTACATCCAAGAGCTGCTCACTGAGAGTCAGGTCTGATGAACATGGATAGATGATGTATCCGTGTTGTCTGTGCTTTCATCAACAGTTCATTAAAAACACAAGTACCTGCTCGTCTCTCAGCTAGCTGTGTTGTTAGATTGCTGCTAGTTCATGAACTCGGTCTGCGATGGTGTTTCTTCACAAACTGACATTTGTAAAAGTCTGTATCTGGTCGGAGCACTGCTCACATCTCATAATTTCAACCATGGGGATACTTTTATTTTCAAGTCAAACTTTTAATTATTTTTCCAAAAAAAAAATATATATATATTTTTTTTTATTTAATTTTTTTCCTCACGGATTCACGGGCCACATAAAATGACGAGGCGGGCCGGATTCGACACAGTTTGACACATGTGCTCTACATTATCTTCATAAGCCCACTTCTCCAAAGTCTGGGCTTCTGTGTGCAGCTCAAGGAGCTTTCAGCACTCATCCAAGACGGTCAATACTGTGTTGTTCTCGATGGCCACCTCCTAAAACTTGGTCATGCATTCACTCATTGGCTTATGAAATGTGATACCAGAAGAATGTTGAAAATATGAGCTCATCAGATAGTAGGCGATGTTCTGGGAAATGCGCTTATTTGTTTTCTTGCCAAGAGTGAGATGAGAGGGTCAATAACACTCTAATACCTGTCCAGTGTGACATATAACAGCTTAGCTTAGCATAATCACTGGAAACAGCTAGCCTGGCTCCGTCCAAAGGTGCAACTCCTAGCATCTCACAGAAACACATTGTATCTTGTTTGTTTCATCTTTTGAAAAGCCAAAGGGTAAAACTGACCTATTGGGGTCCACTGGGGATTACGAGCCAACTGTTACACTTGGGTTTCTGTAGCTAACTGTTGACCAGGGTGGTGATTTTCACAACTAACTCCCCAATACGTTCTCACTCCTAACTCGTCAAACATCACCGCTTGGTCAGTGGCCATAAAAATGATGACGCTCTAGCATCAGGGTCGGATGTATCAGGGACATAGTGTCCACATAGGTTTACTTAGTTTTAGTTGTGAGCCAGTGCGTCATATACAGATAGTAAAGTGTGCCTTTGTGCGTCGGTATCGGTCACTGAGTGCACCGAATAAGTGTCAGAATTTCACGAGTTGGGATTTAGGGGTTGACCTCCCAGGAAGAAGGTTTTCGACATTCTACACTGTGGACCCTCCCTCAGACAAACTTGAAACAAATGGGCTTCACTCTTTGGAGCACAAGTCGCATGCTATCATTAGTAAGCATTGTTTTTACAAATCCTGGACTGATCCTGTAGACGTTTAGCTACCAGGCGGTAACCTCCGGGTCTGAAAAGTGAAGCCAATGCTGAAGTGTCTTAAACATGCATTTTCTCTAATGTCCATCAGGGGGCGACTCCTCTGGTTGTCTATGAGAAAATGACTCTACTTCTCTCTTGATTTATTACCTCAGTAAACATTGTAAACATGACTTTATGGTCTCAATCTCCATTTTCAAGTCTTCTTCAAGACAGCATGATGTTCATTTAGTACATTGTGGTCCATTTAGAGTCAAACAGACCATAAAGCAGGGGATGCTTTAGGGCGGGGGGGGGGCTACCTTGTGATTGACAGGCCGTGACAGGCCGTGTGTTTTTGTCTTATAACTTTAATCCTTTCACAGAAAGTTAATTGTAACATTTTGGTCGCATAAAATGAGTTCTTCAGTGTTTGGTTTTACTTGGCTCCACGCTCTCGTGTCACTTCTGGTTGCAGAAAAAGCCAAGATCGCGACGGCCAAAAAGTGGGCCACGCTGCAAACTGACTTCCCTCTCTATTTTTTTTCGAACACCGGCAGTCTCTCCTGCACTTCATGCTTCAACCTCCGCCTTAAGGTGTATCTTGATGACTGAGACTAGTCACAGACCCATTCCTTTAAGGAGACAGACTAAGGTCTCTTTGAAGTCAATGCAGCACATGTGAAAGTAAACTGCAAAGTCCTCCGCCATCTTTGATTTGACTTAGTTTGTATTGACTTTCATAGAAGACACGTCTCTTGGCTTCATATTTACTTTACATATTTAGTTTTTTCCACCTCAGAAGTTAAGGAGATTGCCTCCCATCTGGTGAGCTTTTTTTCTCAACATTGTTCCAGTAAAGAATCTTATGAGCTGATCAGAAACTGAAGGGATTTTCCAGGACCGTCAGATGAAACATTGGGAGATTCCGTGTCACACTTCTGCCCAGACTGCCTGCATTACACGTACATGAAATAATGATTTCAGAATGACGTGATTATAAGCTTTTATTTGGTCGTCGAGCCATAAGGCATGCCACTGTCAATAAATCATTAAATCACTGTAGCTCGGGGCTTGGTCAAAGGACCATCCTAAAGCCATTACAACAGATGGTGCATTAGGGTGGATATCATTATGATGATATCATCCCCCACAGGTCCTTACTTTCATCATATTTTATGGCTGACCATCACACCGCCATTTTGCCATGTGGTCTTTAACTTACAGCTGGTATTGCTCTTACATGACAATAGGAAAGAGTGAGTATTTTCTGCTCCGGATTAAAACACTTTGAGCAGGTTGTTCTTTTTAAACTCCCGTTCAGCATATTAAGGGAAGCTCTTTACAATCCTCAACTGAAAAAGAAGAAGATTCCTCAGGCAGAAACATTTTCCTCCCTCTCTTGTCTTCTCCTTTGACTATATTTCTAAATTGACCCATCCATTAGTGGGAGACACAGAAGAAGACAGAGTTGCTGGAGCTTTAAACAAGGCTTCTTCTTCTTCTTCTTCTTCTCCTCAGTGTCATGCTCTGGCCTTCAAAACATGCGGCCGTCTTTTGTGTCTTTATTATAGCTGATGCTGAAAGAGATGAGTTTGAGGTTACTGAGCTTGTACGTGTGTGTTTAGAGAGGCTGGCATCAATATAATCTGAGCTGTGGTAGGTGGTATTTGGGGGCAGTAGTAGGTGTGTGTGTGTGTGTGTGTATGTCCCAGTTATCTAGCACAGATAATTGATGTGGACAAGCTCGGCTGAAATCTCTGTGACAGCGATAGGCACGCCGCACGCTCGCCACTGATGGATGCCCATGTCAATCTTTCTGACCTCCCACCCCCTTCATTCAAACTCACACACACTCACAAGCTCTGAGTCCTTTTCAGCAAGGCACAAAAGGAGCACTCTCCTGGCACGCCGCCACCAGAAGAGCTGTTACAGAACCGTGCTCGGAGGGCACGAAGTGGGGGAGGAAGATGCGGGTGGAGGCAGGGGTGGAAGAAAAGGATTGGGGGAGGAGGGGGAGGGTGGACAATATTGTGAAGGAGGGAGGATTTGAGGTGTTATTAATGAGGTAAGAGGGGCAGGATATGGGGAGGACAGAGGGTTGATGGAGAAGTATAAAAGTTGGATATGAGGAGGGTGAATCAAGGAAGAATATGGAGGGAAACAAAAGAAGAAGAGGACAAGGAGGAGTGTTTTTGTTCGCTGTGCTTAGTTTCCCCTTGTGATGCGAAGAGTTCGGGAAGCTGCTTAGCATTCTTTCTCTCTCTCACACTCACGCCAACGTTAGAGCTGGCTAACACAGAGAACACATCGATGTTAAAGTGGCGTGATTAATTTAGGATGCAGTGAGCTTTTCTGACCAGCACGAGCAAACACACACACACACTCATACATTAGCATCTGAATGGAGGTAGTTGTAGAAATATGGCCTTTCAAACGTGAACTTATCCTTGTGCAATATCCATCAGGTCTCACAGTTACGTATCAATACAGCATAATGAAAACTTCAACTCAGGCTTATCAAAAGGGCACAGCTGTAACTACAAGTCAAAATACTGTTCATATCAAAATGAAATGAGCAAAAAGATGTAAAAGTTCAATATTTGAGAAATATGCCTTCTTGCTATCTGATGAGATGAGACAATCAATACCACTCTCATCTGTTAAATATGAAGCTACAGCGAGGAGCTGGTTGGCACAAAGAAAAGGAAACGAGCTCAGTCCAAAGGTAAACAAGACTCCGGTCGTGGTACACGTGTGTTTTCAATGCAACTGTTGTGACTGGATGGGTTAGAACCCAGCTGTGTCCTCGCATGTGTGTCCACACTTGACACTTAAATGCGACCTGCCTGATCAGATAGTGATGTAAAACGCGGATGTAAAGCGGTGGATAAAGACATTTCATGTCCAATAAATTCTTCACAATGAAATTCCCCCGTTATTTTTGCTGCTTACTCGTCCTCCCTGTAGTATTAGTAGAAGAAGACAATACTGTGCTGCAGGAATGAGTCCCACAAATCACTTTCCTTTCCCGTGTCTCCAAATCAATGTGTCTTTGCTAAGATGTCTCAAGTAAGGTCTGTGGTTAACATCAATTGAAGAGATTTGAATGTTTTGTTCTATGACATAAATTGCATCACTAAACACACCTCTGGTGAATTTAGGAGCCATTACGTTTCTTAAAAAAGGCGGATGTTAACAAGTGTCTAATTGAGACGACTTAACATCATCACAACAACACAAGTCCTCCTTTAGCTTCGTGGTGGTGACGTGAAGTCATGTGGCCTTTGTGTCGTTCTTTTATACCCTAACGTCAGCTTTTTACTTCTGGTGATTGCATTCACGCTTCAAAAATCATAAAATGGCGATGACATAGGAATGTCATTAGTTTTGTAGGTATGGTCAGAAACCAAAGTGTTGTAAAAACAAAAAAGATGACTTGATGATGGTGCTAGATTAAAGTTTGATAAGTTTCTACTGTTGGTCCCGACAGGGACTTGCATGTTTGTACCAAATTATATGGTAATCCATAGTTGTTGATTTTTCAGTAAAAAACAGAAATGTCCATCTCACGGTGGCGCTACAGGAAAAGTTATTTTTGATTCATCTATTTCTCTCTCTTTCAATTGTCTTATTATCTTCTTCCTTATGGTGTCAGTGAAGGCAGATTGGGGCTTAGCTGATTGGGCAAACCCAAAGGGACAGATGAATTAAGCAGCACTCAAGACACATACCTGCTTTCATACGTTACTGCCTGCCTATCCTGTCTATTGGTGTCTTGGCCACCTCTGCATTGTGCAGTCAGATTGCTGCCTACCTGTTGCCGCAGCCCCACACATCATACCCTCACTTCTTCTTCTTCAGCTTCACTGACCACACTACATTCAACAAACACAAACACCTGCATTAACACCTCAGCCCAGAAGAGCACAGGAAGTGAATCAAACGGCCGCTGGTATTTCTGGAGAGAAACCCGTGTCGTTGGAGCGGCATGTGATGCACCGCGATGAGAGCTGCACCAAAATCTCCTGGCGTGGGTAGCATTTGTATTTCCGTTGCCACGAGTGCTCGCGGTGCAGTGCGGGCCTGGCTGGCAGGCTCGGGGAAATGGACCCATCTGTTGTATGAGATTATTTCAGACCAGATACAGCACAGGATGTCACCTGTTTGGAGAGACTCAGGGGAGGAGGGATTATGGGGAGGTGGGTATGTATGTGTGTGGGAGGGGGATTCGCCAGTGAATTTCTTAAGACAACATGTGTTCTCTCATTTTATCGTGTCATAGTTGTATTCATGCATGTGTGTTTCATGTAATTCTATATGTTTAGTCGTACATCTGCCAACCATATATAAATATGTTTGTACATAAAGAGACTCACTGAGGTAGAAGAAGCCTCCTTTAGTTTATCTCTCCATGTACCTTTGTTGTAGTTATTTCATGTATTATCTTCAATAATCTGGATCTGTTGATTTTGAAACAGTATATTAGTATCAGTATAACAGAAGGTTGTGTTTGAAGTTGCTTCAGCAGTGGTGTCCTTTATCCAGCTTCTATGATGGACGATTCTGAACCTCACAAGTTACGTCCAATACCAGCGTTAGTTAGTGTTAGTTCAGGAGGAAGTGTACCCTTTATGTAGTGAGGTGGGAAGTAAGGGAATGGGGGCTTGTGTCGTTTCTTTTTTACTTAAATTTTCCCAGATGTGCAATCAGTGTTTCTATTTACCATAACCGTGATCTTTCCCCTAAACGTAACCATACATAATTGCAGTGGCGGCTGGTCAATAGAGGGCCATGGGGCATGGCCCCACCATGAGCCACACAAAAAAAATATATAAAAAAAATAAAAATTATAATAATCATAAATTATACAAATTGTCAATATTTGTGTTTTTGAACAATGGAATGTACCCAGTAATGTGTGTAAAATATGATATCTGTGCAAAATATATGCCTTTCCTGCTCGTCCTCTCCGCCTGTGTGCTCTCTGTCTGTGTGCACGACACTCTGAGAACGCGCAGCTTGGGGGGCCTGATCGTTTTGGCCCAAAAGAGGCGGGTCTATGAAGCAGTTTAGCCAATTGCTGATTCAAGATTTAACGTAACGATGGCCTGCCTCGGTCGGCGCTAGCTGCTATTGGCCTGTCTCGAACGATTCCGTCGTGACGCCCTTTCCGGTCATTACGCTGTCATTTTCTTCGGTGATCGGCAACCAAACGTAAATAATATTTATTCATACATATCAAAATTGGAATACATGTTAAATATTTAACTGCCAAGTAATAATGCGTGTTTGATACTTACATTTTTTTTTGCATTAAATCATACTGGGATGTTTGCTGAAATTGATAGGATGGCCCGACCTAGAACATGTTCCACCAGCCGCCACTGCATAATTGTCTTGCACAGATATTGTACGAATTTGAAAACGTTGGCATTGGTGTAACAGAGTTAATGATTCCACTTGCCATCACTGGCCATTGGTTGCTAGTATTACTATATTATTTAAGGTATTGCTGATCCTTATCATTTTCATATTATTTCCTTGTTTAAATATAATTTACAACGTATCATTAGTTCCCCATGGAGACAAGTGGGTTGTGTGTAACAGCGCCCTCTGCTGGCTGCTTGCAGACTCTAGTGGTGCGCCCAGCTTTCATGAACTAGTCTGAAGCAAGCTGTTTTCATGGTAGGTTGACCTGTGACAAGCTCCGTTGTGAAACATCTCATTCGATGTCTGATGTACATATATATATATATATATATATATATATATATATATATAGATATAGATATAGATATAGATATATATAGAGATGTCTAGAAGTCCCTTTTTTTGTAGCATTTAGCATTAGTGACATGCTAACCACAGTTAGCTTAAGTATTTGTCCCTTTTGATTTAACAGTGTTCCGGAGCTTGTGACCACAACGTTGTCTGTGAGAGTCACTGAAGCTGTTCTGTCTTTTACCAGCTATATTGCACTGAAATGTCATTTTATTTACATGTATAACTAGTCTGAAGCAAGCTGTTTTCATGTGTTCCGGAGCTTGTGACCACAACGTTGTCTATGAGAGTCACTGAAGCTCTCTGGGGCTTTTATTTTGAAATGGGGTGTGGGGTGTGGGGGAGAAGGGGAGAGGAGACAGAATCATAATGTTAGATAAACACAAACCGGTTATTAAATGACAGGCTCATCACAAGCATTTCAGTTAGGATTCATTCTGTGGGGCTTTTATTTTAAAATGGCGTGTGTGTGTGTGTGGGGGGGTATGGAGGGGGGGGAAAGACCTCTAAAGATCCCTAAGACCTGAATGACTGTATGAGAGACACAGAGAGAGAGAGGGAGAGGAGTGTATGTGCGCGTGTGTCTGTGAGTCTGTGTGTTTATCAACATCACTAATTGGTTCAATCGCGAACACCTGTGTGCCTGAAGCCTTTTGAAAATATTCTCCATAGAGAGATCCCATTGAAAATAAAAAGCTTAATCATTCAAAAAGTTTAAAGGTTAGAAATATGAAAAGTCATAGCACCCCTATGGAGAATATTTTCAAATCCTCTTAAACTTCTTCAACTTTCAAATCCTTCAACTTCCTGATACTTTCAGCTACAGACACCATTTCAACTTTCAAATGTTGAGAAAACCCTGAACTATTGCCGCATAATTCAGCTTTCTGATATCTTTTAAACTTTTTGAACTGCAGCAATTTAACTTTTATGATTTTTGACACTGTGTCCACAATCTTCACTCTTCATGCATAATTTCAGGATGTAGAAGTAGCTAATCTTGTCCTTGTCATAGAAAAATTACTGTGGAATCCCTCAGATTTCCACATTTGACACAGAAGCCGTTAATTGAGAGGAAAACCAACTTTCTGCTCCATAGAGACCAATGTTAAATTTTGCTTAAAAAACATCTTCCACAGAACACGGTACCCCATTTCTAGATCGCCAGTTAAGCCACATTTTTTACACGACAGACACAATTTTTACAAGATCTGTTTCTCAAGTCATCCTTCCTCTCAATTATTAATATCGGAGCAATAGGAGGTACGGTTATGGGAGTTTTGATGATTTGTTTGAGAGGTGTTTCCCTGTTTTATCTCCATGAAATGGCTTCAGGCACACAGGTGTTTGCGAATGAGCCAATTAGTGATGTTGATAAACACACAGACTCTCAGACACACATGCACTCCTCTCTCTCTCTTTCTCTCTCTCTCTCTCTCTCGCTCTCTCTCTCTCTCTCTCTCTCGCTCATATATACAGTCATTTCAGGTCTTGGAGACTTTTAGAGGACCCCCACACACACACACACACACCCCATTTTAAAATAAAAGCCGCACACACATGATTTGTTGCAGCTGTTACGTGTTGCAGCTCGGCCAATCAGATATGAGTATTCTGATAAGTTTCCTGATTCGAGTGACATTTACACACACCGCGACACAAGAGGGAGAGACGAGGAAAGATATGGCAGAGCAGGACAATAGTTATGTAAGCTGTAAAAGATAAAACATAGTACAATCTACAAATTCTTTCTTCTCTCACACTCACTAATTATTTCCTCTCTCTCACTAATTCTTTCCCCTATCTCTCCCTCTGTCTGTGTCTCTCTCTCTCATACAGTCATTCAGGTCTTAGAGACTTTTAGAGGACCCCCCCCCACACACACACACCCCATTTCAAAATAAAAGCCCCAAAGAGTGAATTCTAATTGAAATGCTTGTGATGAAGCCAGCATTTAATAACCTCTGTTTATGTGTGTCAGACATTATGATTATGTCTCCTCTCCCCCACCCAGCACCACCCTTTCAAAATAAAAGCCTCATGGATTAACTGTATTTAAACAGTAGTTATTATAATGCTACTAATACTTCTACTAATAATACTTCTACTACAACTTCTACTCCTACAAATATCACCACTGATGCATTTTTTTAAGCCACAGAAACTGTTCAAATATCAAAATGTTCAGCTCTTGCAGGAGAGGTGTGATATGACTTTTCATATTTGTAATCTTTAAACTTTTTGAATTATTAAGCTTTTTGCAATTTGTTTTTGAACTGGATATCTATTTTCAGCAATGTTTTTGCGATTAATTTCAGTTTTCAGCATTCCAACGCATTTTCAGCAGGAAATGCTTTTTCTAGTTTAACTTTGGTCTTTACATCTCCGTTGGGAGAATCTCGCAAATGCTTGCGTGAGTGAGAGAATGTGCACCTCTGTGCTGATTCAAATGGCACAATATTTTGGGTGGCCAGTACTGGCTGCATGCTCGAGGACCACTTGTGGTTGCGGAGACTCACACTTTCTCAAAACAACTTTTGTTACACAAACATTGACTGCTTGCTGACTTCTCACTCACAACTCTTAACTGGCCCCCAACCGGTAGGGGCCACTAGTGATAACACAGCTGTTAACAGTTGCATTGCTTTGGATGGTGTATTTAGCCAACAGCTAATGGAACTCCACACACAGCTGCTGCCCTGCTGCACACAATACAGCAGCGGCCATTGCAGACACACCTGGTGGAGATCTGCACTCTACTCAGAGCACCTTTCTAGTTGGCATAATGTCATCATATTTATATGTTTTGAAAATACTCTATACATCGTGCTGTCATCTAGGAACATGGTGACATCACTAAAAATAATATGTATGAGCAGTCAGAAGATGACACCTTTAAACAAACCCCCCAGGTTAGCCAAACTAATCTAGAAGATGGATGGAAGGTGAACTGCAAACCAGGATCCAGTGTGAGCTTTCACAGTTTTTATTACTTGGTATTATTTATTTAGTATAAGTCACATGCCATGGAGAGAGCCATGTCCTTTGTGTAACATCACTCCAACATCATGCTTCTCATGATTTAAAACCAGATCTGAACTTCAGTATTACATTCATACTGTAGATAAACGCTGTCTAAAACTTTCCCAAACATTATACTCAAACTAGTATTTGGGAGACTACAGTACCTAAGGTGATAGTTTTCTACAGCAGAGCGATTCTGTTGATATTATACACATTTATATTGCTTCACTAGTTTTGATGTGTGCTTCCTAATACCGAATATAAAAGGGCTCATATCAGGATATCCCTAACTTTAAAAGAGCTCTTTGACTTACAAGACCTGCAAATAACCGTAACTTTAACAGAAGCTCTGGTTAGGGGCCACCTGACCTGTTGGGCCTCTGGGCCTGTGCCAAGTATGCCTGTGCTATGATCTATCCATGGGTTTAGATAATCTGGCTAAACGTTTGGCTTCTTTACAACCTGTCTGATCGTTGGACTGCTCTGGTTTCTTGCCCTGTCAGACATTGTGTGCACGTCCCTAGATCTAAGCAGTTAACTCAATGAGCTCAAAGTTATCACAACTGATATAAATGGTGGCCAAAACTACCACTGACATTTTTCTTTTGAATGTTTGACTGTCTACGTGAAATAAAAGGTAAATAAAGGGTAAAAAACGATGTCAAAAGGCAGAGCAAGGTGCACACACTGCCACATCAGAACCTCAAAGTACCTGTAAAGGAGTCCGATCTTCAGCCAAGTTTAGAGTGATGCACCAGCTGCATCCTGTTGGCTGTGAAGTAGACATATACAAGTGATGAATGAGTGTCATGTCAGGAGGGGAGGAGAACGGGAGGAGGAGGTGAAGAGGAGGAGGAGGAAGATGAAATTTGGCTCCAGAGATGTTGACCACAGGAAGCTCAGGCACAAACCTCAGGAAGTCCTTACCCCTCCACTGTACCATCTGTGGCTCAGAGGTGTGTGGGGGTGTGTGTGTGTGTGTGCTTGCATGAAGTTAATGGGTATAGTTTGTGTGTTAAAAGGAGTTTTTTATGGTTTTAGTATGATAGAAAACCACAAAAATCTCTCTCTATATTTATATTTATGTATTTATATATATATAGTTTGCATGTGTGTGTACTGCAGTTTTAATTGTGTGTGTGTGTGTGCATACATGTGTGCAATATAACCTCATGCATATGAGTGTAAGTAATGAGCTGTGTGGGTTTCCTGTGTTTCCCTACATACCTGTATACTTCTGTACATGCCTGTGTGATTTGTTTGTCCCTACACTCTGTCATTCACACACACACACACACACACACACACACACACACACACACACACACACACACACACACACACACACACACACACACACACACACACACACACACACAGAGCACCACTGTCACCTCTTGCACTTCCACGGAGAAGAGCAGATGGGAGAACAGGAGAGAGGGTTCCCACGTCCGCTCCTCCACCTCGTCCAAACTCAACCCATCACAGCCCAGCGGCCTCGACCCTGCCAGAACCACCGTGACTCAGCCAAAACACACACACACACACACAGTCACACACACCTATGCTGGAACACACATTCTACAAAAAATATTGTGCCAAACTCATGCACACAAAATACACATGTATGCCCAAAGCCACAAATTCACATGCAAGCACACACATACACACACATTAAGTGCTTTGGCTCTCTGACTGTCCAGAGTGAAAAGCCAAATTATGATGAAGTAATCAAACTGCAGTTAGTGGTGAGCTATCTCACATCCATCTCCAAGTTAAAGGGACTCTGCTGATGAAGTGCTGCGTATCACCAAAGTCTGAAGACAGGATCAACATTAGGTGCAGCCGAAAGGCAGATGATTATACGTTACTGAAGTTATTGTTGGCAAACAGCGGCTACCATGGTAACAAGTGGCCATGACAGGATAATGACAGAATTTGCCAACACATGGCCACCCCTTAGAACCCCCATAATGCAATGATGATTGCCAAGTCATGGTGATGTTGTCCAGTGTCAAGTCTCACATAGTGGTTGGGCTTCATGAAAGTACGTTAAGTAAAAGGTAAACTATTGGTTAAAAATCCTGTATTTGACTCATCCACCTCACCCTGCCTCCCCCTCCTTCTTTGTGTGTTTTTTTTCATTTTCAACTCAGCATCACACTTCATCACATTCTCTCTGAGCGTCTAACAATGACGTGGGTGGCTTCACATCGTAGCTACCAGAAAGCCCCGTGCGTCTCACACAGGCGCTAACGCGTCCCTGTGCATCGGCATCAGACGCAGGGGGGCGTGAGAATGCACTTGTGTTTCCCGTCCTAGAACTGAGAATGGGCTGTATGAACTGTAGCAGCTGGATTCTGTAGGTTAGATTATTTTAGAGAAGAGACTCATTCGACAGTAAATTGTATACACACCTATTATTGTGTGTGGGAGCCCGTCACAACACTGAGGCCCAGCGTACCTACCTCACGCTACTGCTTCTGATGTCGCTGTCTTCTATGTAACACTTCCCTGTAGTCTTCAGAGTGTCCTCCATCACTTCCTTTGACCTGCATGTGAACACATTTACCAGCTCTGCCTACCTAATTTGCATTTTTTGATTTGATCACAATGAGGTCTGAATTGAGATTACAAGAGCGCTAATTAATACCAGGTGCAGAGGGATGTGATTCGGTGTCATTATCTAGTTACAGATCACAAGTGGTTGTGTAAATGGGGTCATAAGGTCAGCAAACTGGCTCAGTTACATCTCTACCTAAAGTTTGCTCACGTTAGCCACCATTAATGGACCAATGGTGGAACATATTAGTAATTCTTTAATTTGTGGTATTGCTACTTAATAGTAGCACATGAATATTGGAATTACATCCAGGTGACCAAAAAACGTGACTCCAGTTCACCATATCAACTTAAAAGGACGAGGGATGAGTAGCATTTTACTTTACATGCTGCTAAAGGACATTTTTATGAGTTATATGGTTTGCATGTCATTTTTTAATCTGCAAAGCAGTTAGAACTGTAGCTAGAAAATATATTGTACTGGAGTGAAAAGCAGAGAGTCTGCTCTGAAATTTATGCAAAAAGTAGAATGAAGTAGAAATACATATACCGTACTTTAGTGAATGTATAGTTACATTCTACCAATGTACCACACCACATAAGGTAGTATGTAGCATTTTGTTACTTCAAATATTTTTGACCACCAATTCCGCTCTGTCAAGACCAGATCATGGGTTCACTCTCTCTCCTGACAGAACGAGATGGCATCAGCATGTCATAAAATCAATGGCAGCTTCATGAGGAAATCATCCCTCTTGCGCTCTGTTCTCCTCTGCCTAAGCCCCTCTGGCTGTTTTTCTCCCGTTATGAGGAGAGAGAGCGAGAGGGGTAGCTGGCAGATGGACACAGAAAGCGACGGATAGCAGTACAGGACGAAAGCTGGGTAGTAATCGATACAGAGTTGGCAAAGGGCTGGGGCCAGGGATAAACAGTGGAGATTGCTGCGAGGGACTAGCATTGATGTGTGATTAAAGCCAGAGAATCCCCCTGCCGTCCAGAACTTGTGAGTGAGATCTCTGACGCCGGCGGTAATTGGTCTCGGGAAAATCAATGGATTTGGCAGTTGAGCTAGTCACATCTGTCGAGGCTGCTGGACGGTTCAGGGTAGACACTGGCATTCCCACCTGAGGCTGAACGTATGGGCTTAGGGTCCGACTTGACCCAACTTGATGCAGCGGCCGAAATATTGCGGAGAAGTGCGAATAGGGCCATAGCAACGTTTGTCCTCAGTGGCAGTCCTCATTCTCCTTTCAGAGGTTAATGTGTTTGCTGAGGATTGTAGGAGTTTAAGTGACCTGGATGGACCTACAATTAAAAACCTCCACATGATGGGTATTTTAGAAGCCTTTTTTAGACTCAATCTATCAAAATATGACTACTTTTAGGCCAGCAGACCAATACATGTATAAGGCTTCCCCACTTGAAACTTTTTCAGCAAATACAATTTACAGAAAACAGTAACTGAATACTGAATAACTGAAATTAATTCAAACTCTTTTCTTTACGATCTGCTCACGCAGCTTTTCCAAAAAGCCTGGGAAATGTTATGGGGACTTGGACATATATATTTACTATTTTGTATTTATCTTTATTTATCATTGCAGTTCAAGGATAAAGTGGCCCATGTGACGTCCTTGGCTGATCAATAAAAAGCCTAGAGGAAGACAGTCGACCTCCATGTGGTTTTGATTGACATGACATCCAGTTCACTAGACCAACCACTACTACAGCTTCAAAGTCAACTGAAAATGACCACGGTGGGATAGATGACAATTTTCATTTGTTTCACATTGCTCAAAGCCCAGTTCAAACTGGGAGCCTTTAAAGTCAATGCATCATATAAGTGTGAAGAGACATTCAAATGTATAATACAGTTGATATTTTTAATCATTGTGCCTGGCTGGAATGGCTGTGTTCCTTTGTGGCCTCTTTTAATAGAGAACCGATTTGTCGTGGAAAATAAATTGTGACAAGTGGAATCAGGCTGGTAACTGGATTTCTGTAACCCTCCCGTCATCTCTCTGTTCAACATGACAGCTCTCTGTAGCACGGGCCTACATTTTCAAAAAGGTCATTGATGATGCAGGGGCACATCAGCATACATCTGATCCAGTGACAGCTGTGCCTGGGAGCCATCACTCTCACTGCGCGGACCAATTAGAGAGGGTCTTGTATCAATCAGAAATAAAATAACATCTCATCAAAACGCACATAGGTTTTTGATTCCCTCTCCCCGGTTCTCCCCAGTTCCCTTTGCCATCAGCCCCCACACCTCTTTTGGCTTTTGCCTATATCTTTTTTCTACCATCCATCCACATCTTACCAGTGCATACACGTAAGAGATCTGCCCCCACATCTTCACACGCACCGACACACAGGAGCACACAGTGCCCAGGGCGGTGACGAACAGCGCAGGTAACCAGTCCAATTAACACCTTAATGAGGAGGTCTCCAGTCACAGTCTGACTCACTCCACACGCAGCGGCAGCAACACACAGCTCTCATCTCCCTCTATGTGCAGCCATCATATGGATAAGCTGCTGCTGCTGGATTCTGTAGGTTAGATGTTGTGATTGTAACCAGACAGGTTACGTTTTATATTTTACATTCATAATACTAGTTGTCAATCGTGAGATACAAGTACAAGCAGTATTCTTTAACTCTTTGCAGAGGTTATTTTGTTAAAACACAAAAGCTGCTTCAAACACTTTATCCAGGTGGTAATTAACACTTTGAAAAATATTGTTTGTCATTTAGTTTTGAAAAATGTCCTGACTGAAAAGGAATGGACGTCTTATTTCATGAAAATTCCTCTATGAATTAAAGAGTGAATATATGGTGTTTTTTGATTTCAAGGTGTATATAAATATGAATAAATGATGAATATTGCCTGATTACTGTAAATGTCTTAATGTGTTCTAATGTGTGTGTTATGACTTAACAGCCGACATATCCTAAACACTGCACCTTTAACTTTGAACTGCATCACCCTCAGAGGGTCTTCACAGGATTGTTTTGCCACCGTCAATGTTCACTACTTATCGTAAGTTTTTATCACCTGTACATCCATCTCTGTGTATAGATTTGGAGAACAGAATATTCACCTCAGATGTAATAACAACCCTATTAGACATCTGCTCTTGGTTGGACCCTTATCAAGATACCAATCACAGGTCTCATTGTTCTCATTTTATTTTGTTGAAGGGGAGACAGCCCAGGCAAAAACTTTCACCTCTTTGTTCAACTAGTGGAAAGAAAACACGCATTCAATTCACATTAGGTGTGTAATGTTTTACACTTTGTTTCCGTAGATTCCTCTTAAATTAACCAACGGCCTCATTTTCACATACAAACAATTTCAGGAAACAAAAATAATTGTCTGAATGTAACTTGGAACATTCTCCTGGTGACATATCGTTTTTGACTGTATTCACCTGTAGTGCCTCCCCTTACTTAACCATTGAAAGGTTATTTATTTTGCATCCGTGTAAGTAGTACATGAATATTTCTCGAGTGCATTGCAAATCACAGAAGTGTGTAATGGAGTGAGCTGCAATGTGCCTGGAGGATTTTCTCAAATATCAAGCAAAGATTAAGTAAAGCAATTTTGAGTAAAGTCACACTGCATGGAGCCTTGATTGAATTAGATTTGAATTGACTTTGTGCCAGTTTAATAAACCTAGCAGAACCCTTAATGCGATGACATATATAAAGAGTATTATTATTATGAGTTATTTAGTAGGCCTAGCATTACTGATAGCACGCTAATAACTGTAGTAACAGATGTAGCAGTAAAAAGAGGTTGACATCAGAAGAATGTCGGACTTGAAGTTTTAGATCTAGAAGAAACTTTGAATCTCTTGCCTGTGATCAAAGAGCTCAACCAGTTGTTCTCTCCTCAGAGTTGGAATGCAAGTTTGCCTGGAATAATAAAAGCACCTTGATGAGGCTCCGTGACGCACACAGCGGCATTTGGGCAGGCAGTTTGATTCATGGCCCTGACAAAACGCTTCTTGTTTATGATCACACAACATCTGCTGACGGTGAATCACTTCTTGTAATCAGCGCTCTGCTGCCATTTGATCATTTCATCTGTCACAACATTGTGTGACTGTGCGTGTGTGCGTTTAGGCTCTTTGGAGCACAACACATAAGAGGTTCTATATCCCTGCAGTGCATTTATGTCGATGTACAGTCACACTAATGTACACTACAGGGCTATGTGTGTGTGTGTGTGTGTGTGTGTGTGTGTGTGTGTGTGTGTGTGTGTGTGTGTGTGTGTGTGTGTGTGTGTGTGATGGGGTATATTCCACCATAGATTCAGTGTTAGATCAATAAAGAGATAATCAGCACGAGAGCGAGCACACTGGCTGTCGCGGGGCGATGATGGTTGATTCTGATTCTGATGATGGTGGCAGCTTACTCTCATCACAGCTAATTAACATCAATGAGATACTCAAATGTCATCAATTAGAATATACCAAACAGCAAAAACGACGATGTAGCAGCTCGAACAATTAAAGCTGGAGTCTGACCCTGCAAGTCGGAACCTGACTGTTATCCATTTGTATTTGAAGCGAGAGCTTGTGCTGCTGCCACTTCTAATTCCAAACACTAATTCAAAGAGGATTCGTAGGCATTTCTTTCTAGGTCAAACATCACAACTTTGAAAAGCCTTTTTCCCCCACTCCTTCCCGAGCTGATATTTTTTCTGGTGTTTCCACTTTACCAAATAGCACTTCTGTCGAATGACAGGAGTTAAAAAAGAGGAGGAGGCCTAACTGTCACGGTTACAAAGTGGAGCTGAACATATGATGCAAAACGTTGGCCTTCTTGATCCCTAAGAAACACTTTTGCACTGAGAGCCATTGCTTTGTTGATGTTTTGTTTTGTGTTTTTGGCCACCAACATGTCTTAAAGAACCAGAATGCCAAGTGAGGCTGTGGGACCAAATACAAGAGAGCTTGATCCAGAGGGCTGAGCCATCAGCTGGCTTGAAAGGTGTTGCAGGACTCTGACTACCATGTGTTGAAGTGATAATCTGTCATTTTTTTCTTTATTATTATGGCAACACGTTGGTGCTAAATGATCACCTCTGTGGTGATCGTTTGGTGCGATCACTTCAGACCAGTGTCACAGTTACTTTGACATCACTGGACTGACAGCAGCTGCCAAGACCACAAGCATAGGCTCCCACTAAGATGAGTAAAGGGACTATAAATAACAGACTGAGATTGATGTGTAGAGACATTTATGTCAACATGATGCAAATTCATCAGATGTGTACTAAATGGCTGTATAATTATGGTTAATATGGTAATAAACAAATGCTGCTCTTCAAGCCTATTCTCTGGCACCAGAAATGTTTAATGTCTAATTAAAATGGAAATTTATTTTTGTAAAGAAATCAGAGGCCTACAAGTATCCTTAGCCACAGTAACAATCACTATCCAGGTATAGTCCATGGAAGCCTGCAAGACGAGAAAGCACAGGACTCCAAGACAAGACAAGTTAGTAACGATCATTAATGGGACATGAATGTATACAGATGAGAGGGGGAGGAGAGAGAGGAGCTCAGTGTATTATAGGAGGGACTAAGGGCTGGTCCAAGGCAAGCCTGAGCCAGGCTGAAGTTCAGGTGAATGGTGAAAACTTAGCCTCGCTAATACAGATTAAGAAGATAAAGATTTTGCTGTCAGAAATGAAAAGAACAATTTCAATCAGCAAAATGAGTCATAATTTCCACCTCTAATATGCATTGCAGTTATAGTTTAGTTAAGGTCAGGGGGGCATTGTGGTAATAGAAAATAAGCTTGGGTTAAGATATGCTTTGGTTAGGTTAAGGTGTGGGGAAGAGTGTGGTTAGAGTGACTGCATATCTGTGGGACGCAGACTCTGGTCTCTTGCATTAAAGTCAGAAACACAGAGTACATCCTCCTTCAGACTCTTTATCCACGAAAGGCATCACGGATTGTCAGTCAACATTTGGCATGGAGACTCTTCTCTTCCACTTATCACAGAACAAATGATTTCCCTTGATTATTTCTGCTGATACATTTTCAGTTGCTGTTAGTTTACGAGGGAAGCTAATGCATGCTTGTTTTCTTTGTGTTTAGCCAGGGTGGGTTTGAATGTTATGGCCCCATTTCTGCTATTTATTCTATACAAACCGCTGTTGCTGCTTCCAGAGAAACATCACATTCATTACAGCCTGTGCACCCGAGGGTTTTTCCCTCAGCTGCCCACTGATCAGTGTTTACACCAGCAAATATGAAAGAGAAAGCAAATACAGCCTTTATTCATGTAAAAGTGTTTCACTAGCTAAGGCCCCCACCTCGGCCGGAGCGAGCCTTCGTCAGTTGTTTGGAGTGTGAGGAATGGTTGATGGAGATTTGGCCTGATGCGGTTTGGGAGAGGCTTAGCTGAGGATCCACTGCGGCTCCCGGGCCTTGCAGAACCCCCACAATAAGCCTGTGCGCTGGTCGGCAAGAACGAGTGAGGATTTGTGGGTCTAAAGACGGCGTTGGATATGGCCGAACCGATGTTGGACGGGTGTCTGCAGGAGGGCTGAACTCCTGGAATGGGAAACGAGAAAGCCATGGCGTTGCGGTGGCCCGGACGTGAGCTGCATCGAGGACGCGCCCTTGGCGGACAGGTGTCGCAGCGTCATTTGATGATTGGGTAACCGACTGCTAGGTTGTCAGGAGTTTAAGGGATGGACTGCTGGGCCATCCGCGGCCCCACGTGATGCTCTGGCTACTATTGGTCCGATTTCATAGCATGGGGGGGGAGACGACTTGGCATCTGCTTGCAAGGTCCGAGGCTGGTCTATGGCAAACGTTGGCCGTCGTGGAAAACAGCCAAAAGGCGGCAGAGGGAGCGGCATCGTTGTTGGCCAATTGTGTGGGTCCATCGCTGGAAGCTTTTTTTTTCTTTTTTTTCCTCTCTTTCTCTCTCTTTCTTCTTCCTTTTCTTTCTCTTCTCTGTCTTCCTTCTTTCCTCTCTTCTTTATCTCTCTCTCTGCGATTCGTTGTTGCTTGCTGCGGTTTGTTGTTGCTTGCTGCGTTCAGTGGTTGCGTTGTTGCGTTCAGTGGTTGCGTTGTTGCGTTCAGTGGTTGCGTTGTTGCGTTCAGGGTGGCGTTGTTGCGTTCAGTGGTTGCGTTGTTGCGCTTAGAGAGGGGGACAGCTTAGAGAGGGGGGCAGAGGCAAGAAGACCTGGCAACCCGGTGCCAGGACTTAGAGAGGGAGACAGAGGCAAGAAGACCTGGCAACCCGGTGCCAGGAATCTGCCTAGTGGGAAGAGTATGCGTAGTAGGAAAGCGGGATAGGGGAGGGGGACAGAGGAGCGGGAACCTGGCAACCCTGTGCCAGGACTTAGAGAGGGGGACATAGGCAAGAAGACCTGGCAACCCGGTGCCTAGGTATGGCAGAAGAAAGGTGGTGTAAGAGAACAGTAAAGGGACAGCTTAGAGGGGGGGACAGCTTAGAAAGGGGGACGGAGGAAAGAAGACCTGGCAACCCGGTGCCTAGGTACGGGCAGAAGAAAGGTGGTGTAGGAGATCGGTGAAGGGACAGCTTAGAGGGGGGGGACGGCTTAGAGAGGGGGACAGAGGCAAAAAGACCTGGCAACCCGGTGCCACGAATCTGCCTAGTGGGAAGAGTATGCATAGTAGGAAAGCGGGATAGGGGAGGGGGACAGAGGAGAGGGAACCTGGCAACCCGGTGCCAGGAATCTGCATCGTAGGAAAAGCGGGATAGGGGAGGGGGACGGAGGAAAGAAGACCTGGCAACCCGGTGCCTGACGTGACTTTGGGAAAGTTTGTGAGGAGTTGGCACGGTTTGCTTTGTTGTGTCGACTCTTTCTTTTCCCTTTCTTCTCTCTTTTTCTGTTTGGTGGTGGAGGGGGATGAGAGGTGAGGCGATGCGACCTGGCAACCAGGAACTTATGGGTTGGGGGGCGGAGCCTCGGGGTGCGTGGTGGCGTCACGGTCGTTGGCGTCGCGCCGGAGTGTTTGCATGTAGGTATGTTGTGTTTGTTTGTTTTTCCCTAACGTGACTTTGGGAAAGTTGTGAGGAGTTGGCACGGTTTGCTTGTTGCGTCGATGCTCTTAGCAGGCGGACTGTGGTCGAGTTGGAGATCAGCTGGCACGTCTTCGATCAGCTGGTGAGTCTTCGATGGGGGACCTGGCTGGAGCGCGGCCGGAAGTGGGCGAGTGGCTGAGGTGTGGTCCTGCTCCTGAAATTCAGCTAAGTTTTATTTCCAATATATATTATTGCTTGAATTACTGATTTTATGCAGTCTAGCTGGAATACAGACAGTGAATGCACATAAAAACATGACTGGAACTGAAGGACTACCTTGGGAACTCTGCAGTTGATCACAATGATCCTCTGAGGTCTATGTTTAGACATGAGAAACCCCTGAGGCTGAGGAGGTTTGTTTTGTTCAACAGGGAATACAGTTAAACTGCACCATGATGAAAGAGTGTCACACACACAGCATGGCACCCGCTGTGATAAAAGATCATAAATAACTGACTATTCAGCTTCTGAAGAAAACCAGCATGCTGACAACATTGGCAGTATAATACTATTAGAAAACATAGAATTACAACGTGTCCTTTTAAAGCCTTCGCTATTATGCTACAGCTGACGTATGAGCTGAGTCCTTGACAAACAAGTTCCTTCATCAACACAAGTTCATTCCTGTGGAAACACCATAAGTATGCTATGGTGCAAATGTTCTTGGGGAAAACAATCTTGTGGTTCAGTTTGGACACCTGTTTAACTACAAACATGTTTTGTGACAACTACTTACTGAGATGTAACTGAAAGGAGCAGCAAACTTTCACCACCATGAATTGTGGATTTTCACTTTTAAGACACTAATGTTCATTAAAGGTTTTCTCCACCGTAAACGTAGTTTAAATCACTTCCAGTAATGGAGAGCTGGGGGGGATTAAAAAAATAGTTAATGGACTGTACTTGTATAGTTCTTCTAGTCTTCCGACCACTTAAAGCGCTCTAGCACTACATGTCATCATTCACCCATTCACACCCAATTCATACATTTGGGGTTAAGTGTCTTGCCCAAGGACATATGGATATGGACTAGCGTAGCCGGGGATCAAACCACCGATTCCTGCTCTGCCGCGGGCCATATTCGCCCGGTTCTGAAAAAAGTGACCAGTTCTGAACTAAAGCCCCTGTAGAGAGGGTGTTGGGTTGCTCTGAGGTCTACATCCTGAGGCAGCCGACATGGCAGCAAAAGAGTGAGCAGAACCGCGGTGGCTTGAGTACACCGCTGTGATCAGAAGGGTGCGTTGGATATCTCTCCCCATGACAAAAGTATGACATGTGAGTGTAGTGGTGGACTAAAGATCACCGACTACATGGAGGCTATGCTTCATTTCTTACCCTGGTGGCATTATTAGTTTAGTCAATAGCGCAAACACAACCCACACAGCTTAATGCAACGGGCTATGTCCTTGCAAATAAATCTTGTTATTTCATCTGTTATGGCCATATTACAATTTTCTATTAAGGGTCCTGAGTCTGGGAAAAAATAACATCAACATGCCTTAATCTTTGTTGGTAATTTTGCCAGCTACAGTGTAGAAGCTGGACTCATTCTCCATTGTTTGTTAGAGTATTGAGAAGGGGACTACTCATTGCTCTCAAGGCTCATTAGTCTGAAACACCAATAATCCGCAAAATAATCGATCGGACCGAAAAAAGCTCAAAAGTCCATTATACCAAAAACACATACTCTCTGATTATCAAACAGAAGCACGTGGCTAATTCATATGCAGAATGACATGTTTTATATTATCAGTTGGAACAAAGGATTTCGTTGGTGAAAACGATTCTGAAATCTGCTCAAATCCCAAGGGCACTACGGTACTGAAATCTGCTCAAATCAATGTCCTTCCAATCATTGTTTTTCCTGGACAAATGATCCGCAGGAGGAGCAAGTTTTCATAAGAACCCCCAAAATCAGTTTTTGTACGTTTCTGTGCACATTCTTTGGGCGGAAATCTGTGTAGAACCCAAAATACTAACTCACCGATGGTTTGGTGCTGTGATTATCTGACCAGCATGGCTTTGCTCGGTAATGTGCACCACTGTTTTTGAATTCACTAGTTTACTGTTTGATAAGTAGGGCATGTCGTACAGGTCAATCTGATGTTGAATGAAATTCCTGAATTCATTTCTGGTGGAACCTGAAACGGTCCACCAGATCTCTCAACCTGAGGCTACATGCTGCCTCAAAGTAGACGGCACATCAAGATGAGTGACAGGTGTTGAGTTGTGAACTTGACCAAGTAGGAGTAGGAGTCAACCAAGTTGAGTAGGAGGAGAAGGGCGGAGCTGACGATGCCCTTCCTGCCTCAAGGCAGAAAATGACCAACGTTAGCTGAATGTTATCATGATCATTTAAGAGGTTTCTCCTCTGAGGGCCCAGAGGTGAAGTTTGCACAGGAACAATCATCTCATCCCACACTAGGTAGAGTGATCAAAGCCCTGTAAGTCATAATTTAGTTGTTTTCTTGTTAAGTGAGCTCTGCATCAAGGCAAAGGGACCTCATCCCAAGGGCACTACGGTACTGAAACCGTTCCATCTTTGTAATGAGGTAAAAATGACAGAGCTTCTCTGACCCTATTCAGATGCCAAGGGCTTTATGGCTTTGTGTGCCTATTTATGAGCACTTCCTGGGTGCAGCTGAGAGGAGGGGCGGCGAGCGCAGGGTGCCACTGTGGCTCTATCACTCTATTAACAAAGGGAGGACACACAGCACAGCAGCACATTCATCATCCAGCCAGCAGCCGGCCCTGTGGAAAACACAATACACATGGCTCTGAGCTCACATTTGCGTGTAGTTCCGTGTGTGTGTGTGTGTGTGTGAGAGAGAGAGAGAGAGAGAGAGAGAGTGTGTGTGCGTGCGTAGCTGAGATCCCTATGTGGTTGAGGTAAGTGATGGCGACATCCCACAGATCCTCTTCAGACAGCTGGGAAAACTCTAATGAGCCTGTGAATCTGCTGAGTAGTGTGCGCGCATCTGTGGATGTGCAAGCAAGTGTGTGTGTGTATATTTACCTGACTGTGTACACACTACTGTGCTTTTAAATGTGTAATGCTTCTCCCAAGACTCAATTAAAATAGAACACTTTTAGAGGGACGCATCTCTTATGGTTTGAAAAGGCAGCTCTTCATATGCCCTCACTACAAATACAAAATTAAATCAACTTCTTCTGAACCACAGAATCAGCTGTCTCCCATGGTAACACAAAGTCCTCCCTGCTTCCCGGCACGCCATAAAAAAAGCAGTTGGTGATAAACACTATTCTGTACGGCTGTTTATTATTAATACAGATTGAATTTGTGTGTGTGTGTGTGTGTGTGTGTGCGCGCGACTTTAGCTGTGTGTCATTCATGACAGTCGCCCAGCAGGAGGGGAGCACACTCTCCATCTTGTGACCTTCGCGGGCGCTAACGTCGTTGCCATGGCAGCACGGCTTGATGCTTTCTGACAGGTCTGATTTGCCCTTGACAGGAATACGGCTGCAGGTCTTACATCTCCCCTTGTCCTTGTCTCATATACAGTACCTTATACACTGCCATACTCTGTCACACACACACATCCATATGCCCACACACATGCTTTCATGCAGTTAAATTACATTGTAACTGTATGGTCTCATGGCGAGCCTCCCGGCTGCTCGGCCCCCTGCTGGCCCGTTACAGCTCAGGACTAAAGTGAGACGAAGCCTTTTGAAGAACAGAGACTTTCTTTCAGAGCGCGAGACACCAACGTTACATCTCTGCTCCCTCCTTCCCTCTCTTCACTTGACTTCCCTCGTGACTCTTTATCTTGGGCTGGTTCACAGGCCAAAGGTTCAGTAAGGATTGGGTGGGATCACAGGACGGGGGCCGCTAGTGAAGTGAGTCATGAGGAGGTGTTTCACTATATATAATAGATGGTGGTGTCGTGAGATAACCTGATATCTGATGATGGTGCACGCACTCACACACACACACACACACAAACACACACACACACATACCACTTCCACTGCTCTTAATCTCTGTCTGGGCTGCATGGGGACCCTGAGTGCACCTCCCTGACGTTGACAAAGCGCTATGGGTGTTTTTGGCAGTCGTCCTCCCCTCACCTCCCCCCTCAGCTACCTGCTCACCACTTCATCAAAACCACGGGCACCAAAATGGCGAGGGATCCATCAACTTCCCACGCTGAGAGATGATGTCATCAACAAGGGACGTGTCCTGGGGATTGCTGCTGATGGCCGACATGGATCAGAACCTCAGAGACGGTTAGCCTGCAGTACTGCAGTGGAAAACAAGAATAACACTGCATCAACTACACCCAGGTGTGAAAATGCCCGTGCTTGTTTTACCGTTATTCCCAGTAAAACAGGAAATGATTTGCTCTCATTGGATGTGAAATCTACTATTTATGACTATTTATCCTTGACCCATTCCTGTTAGCTGGCATTATAATAACATAATGTAAGGCTGGTTACTCTGAGCGTGAACTTGTACTTAGAGAATTCAAACTTCGGGATGTGGGTAAAGCAGGAGAATGGACTACAGGTATGAAAACAAACACAAGTGAAAGCACAGACATGAAAGGTATTGTACTCCATATCTTGAAATGCTACCAAAACATAAAGACAAAATTTCAAAAGGCAGACAACAGAAATGTCCATAAGCATAACCCTCCCAAAGAGACAATGCAGAAACAGTCATACCAAATGTACAGACACCAGCCTAGAGGTATGTGCCTGGACAATGAAACAGTTCATTTGAAATGTTTGCTCAGCTATTATTAGAAGATACTAATGATCTGCAGAGCTGTGGGTTACCAGTATAATATTATTAATGTTAGCTCATTAACAGCCCTAATTACCAACTCAAACTTTACTATATCTGAAACGCTACTGTTTAAGTTCATTATTGCTGATGTCCATGAGAAGTGATGCTTACTGCCTAGCTAAGGTAGTTAGCATCACTAACATTACTTCCCATCAGTTCTTCATTACTATCACAGCCGACTGTGTGGTACATGCTTGTTGCTGTGCTCTTCGATATACTCCTTCACAGCAGACATTCTGACTCGTCACTGCACAGGTTCTTCTAACAACGCTAACAATGGGTCAGACAGTATGCTGGATACTGTAACTACTTCAACTATGCATCATTGTTATTAGTGTGATTAATTATAGCTGTGCTTTGCCAGGACTGCTGAAAACATAAATATTGTTACTTGAATTTGTTCACCACAAGCTGCATTTTTTGTTCATTCTCTTGGTCTTGTACAATATGTGTGTTTACGTGCATTTGTTTTTTCAGTTACATCAGCTTTGCTATGCTGTTTTCTGGTATTTTTTTTTGCTGCATAAATCTTTTTGTGTTTACATATTTTGAGTCTTTCGACATTCCAACAGTTTTTCTCTTCATACTTCTGCTTTCACGCTTGTGTTTTGGTACATGCAGCAGTTCTTGGAGTATCTTCCTTTTAACGTTCCTTCAGTTATAACTCATACAGATCCAGGTTACAGTCAGAGCCTCTGACTCAGAGGCTCTTAAGCTTACGCATCAGCTCAGCGTGGCTTTGTCTTCTTGGTCTTCATACCTTCGGAGTGAGTAAGGCCTTGACCAACACTCAACACTGTCCTCAGCTGCTGCAGCGTGTTTCAGTGAGTAGATCGCCAGTATTCCGTGTGTTACGCTCTTCCAAACACACAGCCTGTTAAACTAGTAACAAACAGTGGTCCTCCACAGGACTTTGACATGTGCATGATTCGTACATGACTAGTCTGTGTCATTGTGTAATCTCTGTGTATGGCTGCTGTAAATCCTCTTTGAGGTAATGTACCACACTTTAACAAAGTCCTCTTGCCTGACACTCATCCTGAATTTGCATCTTGCTCTTTCTTTTCTTCCGTCTGTATCTGGTTCTCTTTTGTTAGTATGCAGTCAAGTGATTGGACCATTTTTTAACAAATGAACACATTTTAAGTTAGTAGTGCACAATTAATGAGCATTGATCCTCCTTCATGTGTGCTTTTGTCCCATATTTGTATCTCTGTGCACCTGTATAGCCTGCACCTGTGTATGTCATTTTACTTTCCCCTCTTGACAAGAAGAATTTGGATTCCTCTCAATTCTTCAGCTCCTTAATTGATATAATTAGAGGATTACAGTGTAAAGCTGCTCCTCTGTCACTCCTGGGCTGCATCCAGCGAGGTGACAGTGCCGAGGCGGGATCCACAAACCGCCTCTCGGTTTGACACCGACATCCAGGAGGACAACAAAGATAAGGACGGCTGGAGGGAAAGCCCGCGTTCTGACAAGAGCAAATGAACCTGCTGTGCTCGACAGAGAACTGCCGCTATCTCCTTCCTTTGCCCCATTCATACGGCTTCCTCCCTCGTTTCCTTCTTTCCCCCGGCCTTCCTTCTGAAATGTTACTTTTTTTTCTCCTCTCTGTTTTGAATCATTACAACTAAAGTGCTGGCATCCTGCCATTAACTCTAGGTGCCCCTGTTTATAATACAATCATCTGAAACCTCTCATACTTCTGCTCTGTTCATCCCAATCTTACTTAGTCCCATTTACCAATGTATCCCTCTCATTCCTCTTTTAAAGATGCATTTCATTCCCCTACATGATGACCACTCTCTCTTGCGCTGTCCCTGTCTTTCTTTGTCTCGCCGGCCCTTTCTCATTATTAGTAGTGACGCGGTAGCCTCAAGCGTCTCACCTGGAACCACCGTGGGTGTTAATGTGTATTCATGTGTATTCATGTGTGGGTCGTTACTAATCATATCCCACAGCTAAATTAACTAAAATGGTATCTTTATCGTGCCTTTGTTGTCCATAATACCTCTGCAGCACCCCAGGTGTGGATGAAATCCTTATATATCTGAAGTCATCTGCTGCTGCCAATGTGTGTGTGTGTGTGTGTGTGTGTGTGCGTGTGTGTGCGTGTGCCTTGAGGAAACCCTGGCGAGAGTTTATATAGAGCAGCAGGTTGGCAGTGGGAACCTATGGCCGATGATGGATATAGGGGTTGCCTGTGTGTGTGTGTGTGTGTGTGTGTGTGTGTGTGTGTGTGTGCCTATGTGCACTGGGAGGGCCCGTAGTCTCGTGTCTAATTAAGAGCAGCACATTGGTAAATAGAAATGCTTGTTGGTCTGAGTGTTAACATGTTAAGAGACCTCCTTTAACATGGTGTCTAAGCCACCAGAGGCCTTCACGTTGCCCCCGTGCTGAAGCTACAGGTAGGTCCAATCTCTCAACGTGACCTCTGCTGTCAATACAGAGTCAACCTGAGTGACGTGTTGCTCATTTGTCTCTCCCTCGCTCTGCCTCCGCAACATCCGCCCTTCCCTTTGTTGTCATTTTCTATAGCTAAAGCGCTCACTCAGCTCCTACTAATCACCACGTTACACAGCAGCAGCATGAGTGTTCGGCATACAGACTTTCTACACGGTTAACACAGCTACACGTAGCGTTGGGAGTGGACTGGTGCACGCTGATCACACACACGTTAATTAGAGATTGATGAAAATCCACAGGTGACGACTGGTCTGTGTGTGTGTGTGTGTGTGTGTGTGTGTGTGTGTGTGTGTGTGTGTGTGTGTGTGTGTGTGTGTGTATCGGTTACTGTTGAAACATGGATGTTGAGCTTGGACAAAAACACAGTGAGCCCGTGAGCACCGCTCACTGTCGGCCGCTTGTGGGCAGATCAATCACGCTGTCAATCCAAATGTCCAAATGCAGTTTAACGCTTGATTCCATTGTTGTTGCAGTTTAGGTTCACAGATGATAGATTCAGTTCAGGAATAATAATTATAATAATAAGCGGCAATTTGCATTTGTATAGAATAAATCTAAGCTTGGATCTCAGGTGTGATTGGTTACTGTGCAGTGATTTATCTCTCATTGCGGGTCACAGTTCATGGGCTGTATTTAAACTTCACCCTCTTTGTTGCCGGTCCATCTCCTCCTTCAGTAATCCCATCATGCTCCTCACAAGAGCGTCACTGCTTCTTGTGATTATTAAGTGTAAATCAATGTGTTACTAATCATGAAGAGACAGCTAATCTGATTGAGAGGAAATGAAATGAATATACTTGTACCAATGTGTTAAAGTTGTGTTTGCAATATTTCTGGTGTTCATTATCTGGCTGTGCAGTGCTTGTCTGTAACTTTTTTTGCATTGTAAAGTTGATCCAACGTGGTCTCACTCCAAACTCATCAAATAATGACTCTTTTCCTCAACCTAGCAAAGTGGTTTTGCTGCCTAAATCTTACTTCCTGTGAAGACACAAGTTTCTTTTGAAAAAACACTACGCATGTAACAAGTGGAAACAGACATGGCCTCTCTGACACGTCCAAAACTGACACTAGAGGGGATCCTATAGCGCCATAGTTGAAAGCATAGGCCCACTGACCAAGCGTCGGTATTTGATGAGTCGGGAGTGAGAATGTGTTGGGTGAACCATTGTGTCCATCAAAACTATACTCTCAAAAGTCAGGTGTTACGCATATGGTTATTCTTGTCTATACTTAGTTGTGTCCCTTTTCCTGTGATAGCAGTGTTTGTGTTGTGTCTATTTGAATTTTCTGTTGAAAAATGATGTGTTTTGAGGCAGTGATGGCCTTTCAATATCATTTATAAATGCTTTATAAGGCATAGATAGTCCTCACTTTAGATAAGGTCACGCAAAACACTTCACTAACGAGTAGTAGCTACCTGAATTTATCATGAATTTATCATGAATTGCAGTATTAATACGCATTTATGAAGCATATATTAACATAGTCCCTAACCTAACCCTAACCCTAATCATTATATATATATATATATATATATATATATATATATATATATATATATATGAATGCATGAATAATGTACATCTAAATACGTTTTTAATCATTTATGTACACTTTATAAAAGATGTTATTAATCATCTACAACTCCTTAATAATTGGTTTGTAATATATATAATACTTAATTTACAAATGGGGAATCCATCATTCATAAAGTGTGAAAATATAATCATGAAACACATAATAGACGAGCTTATTAATCAAAAATAAAACATTTATAAGTGTTGTTATGAATTGCATACTAATGAGTGTTAATGTTGGAACATTGTTTTATAGATGATGAATTAAGTGTTTACTCATACTTAACTAATGCTTCACAGTGTGTAGTTATTATAAAGTGTTACATGCATCCTCTTCAAACTCAACAATGGCAGCTGCACTACAATAATCGATTTTAAGCCTTACTTTTTTTGTCAGTTCCTATAATCATTAGTAAATTCTTAACACATTAGGTAAATGATTGTAAAGTTGCAGGTACATGTTTTTAAAGTCAGATGAGGCCATCTCTGCCAAAGATGTTGGGTTGGAAGGGTGCTGGAAGAAGGGGGTCCAAGGTGCCAGGTCAAGGCCTTCATCATACATACGTAGGTGTAGTTTCATCTCTTAGCCTCTTGCCCACTTTTGTGCATTTTTCAAAATCGGTGTAACTTTACACCAACTGCATGATACCGTAAATGTTCCTCGAATGACTTCTTTAGAAAGCACAAAGCCACATACCTACCAAGACCTGTATGACTGTTTCCCTCAAAACCTACATAAGTATTATAATAAATCAGTGCTCGACATTAAGGCTTGCTAACTTGCCCGGGTCAAATAAACTTTGTGTTCAGGCAAGTGGAATACCTCATGTCGTTTTCAAGTGAAAAATAAATCTCCATTGGCCCAGTATTCAGTAAAAATATGTGACCGGGAGATCAGCACGTATACCTTCTAGTCGCTGATCCCTGATAATGCTATATTATGGACAACAAATCTGTTATAAACGTCGTTATTTAGTCTGACTAATTAACAAATCTAACAGCATGCAACATTTAGAACAAATATATCAGACATATAGGCCCATTATATTGATGTATTGTAATTGTAGTGACAGCACAGTCCTGACCATGGATGTATAAAGAGAACTGGATACACTGAGGTGGCGCCTTCTACATTCCTAAGAAATGTGCTCAGTGGCGCATGAAGCAAAAAGAGTTCAACTTCGGAATATAGAATTCTGATGAAAATATTCGTAAACTATTCGTGCATTTTACAATTTCTAGGGCCTAATGATTAAAATAAGGGCTATTCATGTGTTCGTGCTGGCAAGTTGATTTACCAAAAGAAGAAATTACCGACTGAGTTACAGATGTCTCTTTCCCAATGCAATGTATTTTTGGGCCCCTTGGCACCACATGACGGGAATTGTAATTCCACCTTTTGTCAAATTGGCTTCAAAGCTCAGCGCTCTTCCTGGAGGCTTGCTGATAAAGGAGCTAACAGCTAACGTCAACGGTGGTTGCATTGAATTTTAAGTTGCATTGAAAGTTACGATGCTTTCAAGCTTCAAATGGAAAAAGTGAGTATTGGGCGAAGGTAAATTACAACGTTATCATGATGTGTTCAATTGAAATACTGTAAATGTAAATGTTTTTTTATTTGTCGAGAAACTTGAATAAGTACAGTTGTTTGACGATGATTTCACAGCAATATAGAATAGATATTAAAGAAAGAATGATGGCCTGTAAGCAGCTTATAATACTAATTAAAACTACTAATGTCCCCCAAAACAGATTAATCAAAGCAAATATTTAAATACAAACATTTGAGTTGTTTGCTTCTTGTCCAATTGTCCAAATCCTTGTTCATTTGATTCACTTTAAGCTGTTGAAGCTTAATGTCAGGCCATGTAAACTGTGATGAAGCCACACAGTTCTCCAGGAGGCTCATCTCTTCATTATGGGGTCGTTAAACTGTAGATTGGGCATGAAGTTGTTGGCGTTACTGTTGCTCAAATGATCCTGAATTATAATCCGAAACAATCAGGTTCCCTCGCTTTCTGTCAACACATTTTACAGCTGCTGACTGTATGCTCAAGATTTTTGGATCAAAAATGGATTTCTCACAAAAGATCTTTGGATTAAGATGGATTTCTGTGTGTTTAATATCTACATATTGCAGTCTCAGCTTCATAATCTTCTTCATCTTCGTCATCTTGTCATCTTCATAAATCAACTGCATCCATCAGGTTAATTCCTTACTTGAACACATTGTCTACAATTTTTTTGAAATGGAAAAACAAATTGATGAGAAGCACATGAAGACACACTTAGTCACTGAAAAAGTTCAGATTGTTTGAGAGCGCTGTTGGCTCCATCATGTTGCAAAAAACATGTTGGTTTGAGGCCACTGGCGACTTGGCAAAAACAGGTTGTGTTTTCATCCATTCCTCTTTCTTTCTCTCACTGCTGCTTTCAGTCCAGTTCTGGGAACACACTGCGAATGTTCAACAAACCTCCTTTCTCTTCTGAAGGCAACGCAGGCCTCTTTGCGTGAGACGCACATGTCGTACTTGATCGTGATTAACAAGGAGGTCGTACTCTTCTTGACACAGCCACTTTAGGTTCCTCGTGTCAGAGCAGGCCGACGTCATTTCCAGCAGGAAATGTGCTTCTCTAGAAACCTCATTCTGCCTTCTCGCTTTAACTCCCACTTTTTCATTTGGATTCTTTTTCCCTGTCTCTCAACTCTTCCTTTCTTTTCCCCACTCTCTCTCATTATGTGCTTACTCGCTTCCTTCGTCCCGCTTTCTCTCTGTCCCACTCGTATTGACTCTGCACCACAGTCTACTGTTACTGATCTGAGGCAGTCCAACCGCCTGCTTATTTGACCTACATCTGTAATTGACTGACAGCTGGAGTTACATAGATATGTATGTGAGTTTATGTGTGTGTACTTGTCACGTGCTATCATACATTTATCCTAACATTGGCAGCCAGGAATAACTCTCATGACCTTGTTGTGGTCATGCCCAGAAGCTGCCATGACAACGTAACATGATACAGCATCTTTGTAGTATGCTCTGCATAGCTGAGAGGTGTTACAGAAGCTCACTATCTTGGGATGGAATCGTTCAGTTTCCCCTTTCTTTGCCCTTTTTCCTCTTTGCTTCTGTCTCATTTGATCTGGCGCCCTTGTTTCTTGCAAACTTTCAACCACGTGCTAAATACTCATCATTATCCTTCCATTTGGTCTCTCTCTGCCTGCGTTCTCTGTCTGTGCAAGTCATCCCAAAAGAACAACGGCGAAGGTTCAAAGCGACGGAGCGCACTGGAGGTCAGAGCGTACTGGGTCACCAGTGACAAATCGTGTTTGATGACGAAAGTAAAGTCAAATACAAGCACGAGGGAGGCAAAGAAAAAAGGCGGAAGGAGCAAAAGATTGAAAACTTAAGAGACAGGAAGAGATAGAGAGGCAGAGTTAAAGAGAGAGAGAGAGTGAATTCAAGAGAGTTAGCGTTAAACAGAGAGAGAGTGAGTGACAGTTAGAGAAAGTGAACCAGAGCGGGAGACAGAAACAGGCAGATAGACATTATCAGGGTGCATGCTGGGACTTGTTTTCTGCCCGGACAGAGGCTGGCAGCCTCTGAGTCCATCCTGCTGGAGAATGAAAGCATCTGTATCAGCCCACAGGCATCTGGTTGACATTGCAAAAAACTGCATGACCACGAGGGACCTGTACAGTGTTGGCCTCTTGTCCTGGTTGTTCTCAATGGTAAGAACATTCCCAGCCGTATGGGAGAGACATTATTTTCGTGTTGAAAAGTTGAAAACAATTCAGCGTTCTAAAAACCACAGCACTCTAAAACATGTTGACAGCGGTGTACTCTAGCACAGTGTGAATACACCCAACCGGTGAGGCCCACCAGGCCAGCAATGCTGAACCCAGAAGCCCTCAGATGGGATTTCTCTTCCTCTCTGTATTGATTTAATGAATGAATGATACAAATGATTGTTTGATTTATTCTGCTCAAATGGAAACCAGTATGGACAGTTTCTTGTTTCTTCATTTTCTTCTTGAGCCGGCCAGTTCAGCGGAAGGAAAACACAAGATGCATGACAAGTTGATGGATG